>NC_037670.1:45326400-45446316 GCF_003255815.1 Theropithecus gelada | reverse complement strand
TTTTTTTTTGAGACGGAGTCTCACTGTGTCTCCCAGGCTGGAGTGCGGTGGCGTGATCTCGGCTCACTGCAAGCTCCGCCTCCCAGGTTCACGCCATTCTCCCGCCTCAGCCTCCCAAGTAGCTGGGACTACAGGCGCCCGCCACCGTGCCCGGCTAATTTTTTTTTGTATTTTTAGTAGAGACGGGGTTTCACCATGTTAGCCAGGATAGTCTCGATCTCCTGACCTCGTGATCCACCCGCCTCGGCCTCCCAAAGTGCTGGGATTACAGGCTTGAGCCACCGCGCCCGGCCTCCAGCACCATTTGTTGAAAAGGGTGTCCTTTCCCCACTTTATGTTTTGGTTTGCTTTGTTGAAGATCAGTTGGCTGAAAGTATTGGGTTTATTTCTGAATTCTCTAATCTTTTCCATTGGTCTATGTGCCTATTTTTATACCAGTATCATGCTGTTTTGGTGACTATGGCCTTACAGTATGAGTTCTACTCTGATCTTGGTTATTTCCTATTTGCTGGGTTTGGGTTTGAAATCAGGTAGTGTGATGCCTCCAGATATGTTCTTTTTGCTTAGCCTTGCTAAGCAAAAAAAGAGCCTTGTGGGCTCTTTTTTGGTTCCATATGAATTTTAGAATTGTTTTTTCTAATTCTGTGAAGAAAGATGGTGGTATTTCGAAGGGGATTGTATTGAATTTGTAGATTGCTTTTGACAGTATGGTTATTTTCAGACAATATTGATTCTACCCATCCATGAGCATGAGTTGTGGTTCCATTTGTTTGCGCCATTTATACTTTCTTTCAGTAGTGTTTTTTTGTTTTCCTTGTAGATGTCTTTTGACTCATTTGTTAGGTATATTCCTAAGTTTTTTGTTTGTGTGTTTGTTTGTCTGGTTGTTTGTTTTGCAGCTATTGTAAAAGGGGTAGAGTTCTTGATTTGATTCTCTGCTTGGTCCCTGTTGGTGTTTAGAAAAGGTACTTATTTGTATACATTAATCTTGTATCCAGAAACTTTGCTGAATTCTTCTATCAGTTCTAGGAGCTTTCTGGAGTAGTCCTTAGGGTTTTCAAGGTAAACAGTCATATCGTCAGCAAACAGTGACAGTTTGACTTCCTTTTTACCTGTTTGGATGCCCTTTATTTCTTTCTGTTGTCTGATTGCTCTGACTAGGACTTCCAGTACTATGTTGAAGAGGAATGGTGAGAGTGGACATCCTTGTCTTGTTCCCATGCTCAGAGGAAATGCTTTCAACTTTTCCCCATTCAGTATTATGTCGACTGTGGGTTTTTCATAGATGGCTTTTACTGACATTTATTGACTTGCGTATGTCACAATTTATTGACTTGCGTATATTAAATGCAAGTCACATTTATTGACTTGCATATGTCAATAAATGCATTCTGCGTTCCTGGTATGAAACCCACTCAATCATGATGGATTATCTTTTTGATATGTTGTTGGATTCCATTAGCTAGTATTTTGTTAAGGATTTTAGAATCTATGTTCTTCAAGGATATTGGTTTGTAGTTTTCTTTTCTGGTTATGTCCTTCCCTGATTTTGGTATTAGGGTGATACTGGCTTCACAGAATGAATTAGGGATGGTTCCTTCTTTCTCTGTCTTGTGGAATAGTGTCAATAGGATTGGTATCAATTCTTCTTTGAATGTCTGGTAGAATTCTGCTGTGATTCCGTCTGGACCTGGACTTTTTTTTTGTAGGTAAATTTTAAATTACAATTTCAATCTCACTGCTTGTTATTGGTCTGTTCAGGTTATCTAATTCTTCCTGATTTAAGCTAGGAGGGTTATATTTTTCAAGGAGTTTATCCATCTAATCTAGGTTTTCCAGTTTATGTGCATAAGGGTGTTCATAGTAGCCTTGGATGATCTTTTGTATTTCAGTGGTGTCAGTTGTAATGTCTCCTGTTTTCTTTCTTAGTGAGGTTATTTGAATTTTCTTTCTTCTTTTTGTGGTTAATCTTGATAATGGTCTATCAATTTTACTTATCTCTCAAAGAACCTGCTGTTTGTTTCATTTATCTTCTGTCTTGTCTTTTTGTTTCAATTTCATTTAGTTCTGCTCTGACCTTGGTTATTTCCTCTCTTCTGCTGGATTTGGTTTGTTCTTGTTTCTCTAATTCCTTGAGATGTAACCATAGATTGTCTATTTGTGATCTTTCAGACTTTTTGATGTAGGCATTTATGACTATGAGGTTTCCTCTTAGCACTGCCTTTGCTGTATCCCAGAGGTTTTGATAGATGGTGTCATTTTTGTCACTCAGTTTGAATAATTTTTAAATTTCCATCTTGATTTTGTTTTTGACCCAATGCTCATTGAGGAGCCAGTTATTTAATTTCCACGTATTTGCATGGTTTTGAAGATTCCTTTTGGAATTGATTCCCGGTTATATTCCACTGTGGTCTGAGAGAGTGCTTGATATAATTTTGATTTTCTTAAATTTTTTGAGGCTCATTTTATGGCCTATCATATTGTCTATCTTGGAGAAATTTCCATGTGCTGTTGAATAGAATGTGTATTCTGTGGCTGTTGGATGAAATGTTCTGTATATATCTGTTAAGTCCATTTATTCCAAGATATAGTTTAAGTCCATTGTTTCTTTGTTGAATTTATGTCTTGATGACCTGTCTAGTGCTGTCCATAAAGTATTGAAGTCCCCAACTATTATTATGTTGCTGTCTCTCTCATCTCTTAGGTCTATTAGTAATTGTTTTATAAATCTGAGACCTCCAGTGTTAGGTGCATATATGTTTAGGACTGTGATATCTTCTCATTGGACAAGGCCTTGTACCTCTTTGTCTCTTTTAACTGCTGTTGCTTTAAAATTTGTTTTGTCTGATGTATGAATAGCTACTCCTGCTTGCTTTTGGTGTGCATTTGCATGAAATGCCTTTTTACACCCCTTTACTTTAAGCTTATGTGAGTTTTTATGTGTTAGTTGAGTCTCTTCAAGGAAGTAGATGGTTGGTGAGTTCTTATCCATTCTGTGGTTATCTATCTTTTAATTGGAGCATTTAGGCCATTTACATTCAATGTTAGTATTGAAATGTGAGGTACCATTGCTTTCATCATGCTCTTTGTTGCCTGTGTACTTTGGTGGGTTTTTTTGTTTTTTGTTTTTTGTGTGTGTGTGTGTTTTTTTTTTGCTTTTTAACTTGTATTTTTGTTTTATAGGTCCTGTGTGATTTATGTTGTAAAGAGGTTCTATTTTGATGTGTTTCCAGGATTTGTTTCAAGATTTAGAGCTCCTTTAAGCAGTTCTTGTAGTGGTAGCTTGGAAGTGGCAAATTCTCTACATATGTTTGTCTGAAAAAGACTGTATTTTTTCTTCATATATGATACTTAGTTTCACTGCATACAAAATTCTTGGCTCATAATTGTTTTGTTTGAGGAGGCTGAAGATATGTCCCCAATCCCTTCTAACTTGTAGGGTTTCTGCTGAGAAAGCTGCTGTTAATCTGATAGGTGTTCCTTTGTAGGTTACTTGGTGCTTCTGTCTTATGGCTCTTAAGATTCTTTCCTTCGTCTTAACTTTGGATAACCTGATGACAATGTGACTAGGAAAAGATCTTTTTGCAATGAATTTCCCAGATGTCCTTTGTGCTTCTTGTATTTGGCTCTCTAGGTCTCTCACAAGGCCAGTGAAGTTTTCTTCAATTATTCCCTCAAATGTATTTTCCAGGATTTTAAAATTCTCTTCTTCCTCAGGTACACCAATTATTCTTAGGTTCGGTTGTTTTTTTGTTTGTTTTGTTTTTTTTTTTTGAGACAGAGTTTCACTCTTGTTGCCCAGGCTGGAGTGCTATGGCACGATCTCAACTCACTGCAAATGTTTGGTTGTTTAACATAATCCTAGACTTCTTGGAGGCTGTGTTTATATTTTCTTATTCTTTTTTATTTGTCTTTATTGGATTGGGTTAATTCAAAGTCCTTGGGTTTGAGCTCTGAATTTCTTTCTTCTACTTGTTCAATTCTATTGCTGTGACTTTCCAGAGCATTTCAGATTTCTAAAAGTGTGTCCAAAGTTTCCTGAATTTTTTATTGTTTTTGTTTAAGCTATCTATATCCATGAATATTTCTCCCTTCACTTCTTGTATTGTTTTTTGGATTTCTTTGCACTGGGCTTCACCTTTCTCTGGTTCCTTCCTGATTAGCTTAATAACTAACCTTCTGAATTCTTTTTTCAGGTAAATCAGGGATTTCTTCTTGGTTTGGATCCATTGCTGGTGAACTAGTATGATTTTTTGGGGGTGTCAAAGAGCCTTGTTTTGTCATATTACCAGGACTGGTTTTCTGGTTCCTTCTCATTTGGGTAGACTCTGTCAGCGGGAAGGTCAAGGGATAAAGGCTGTTGCTCAGATTCTTTTGTCCTTTGGGGTGTTCTCTTGATGTAGTACTGTCTCCCTTTTCCTATAGATATGGCTTCCTGTGAGCTGAACTGCAGTGATTGTTGTCTCTTTTCTGGATCTAGCCACCTAGTGAGTTTACCCAGCTCTAGGCTGGTACTGGGGGTTGTCTGCACAGAGTCCTGTGATGTGAACCATTTATGGGTCTCTCAGCCATGGATAGCAGCACCTTTTCGGGTGGAAGTGGCAGAGGGTGCAATGGGCTCTGTGAGGGTCCTTAGCGTTGGTGGTTTAATGCTCTATTTTTGTGCTGTTTGACCCCCTGCCAGGAGGTGGCGCTTTCCAGAAAGCATCAGCGGTAGTAGTGTGGGGAGGGACTGGCAGTGGATGTGACCCTAGAACTGCCAAGGTTATGTGCCCGTTCTCTTGCACTACCAGGGTGGATGGGCAAGGACCACCAGGTGGGGGCAGGGCTGGGTGTGTCTGAGCTCAGACTCTCCATGGGCAGGTCTTGCTGCAGCTCCTGTGGGGGCTAGGGTTGAGGTTCCCAGGTCACTGGACTTGTGTACCTAGGAGGATTATGGCTGCCTCTGCTGAGTCATGCAGGTTGTCAGGGAAGTGGGGGAAAGCCAGCAGTCACAGACCTCACCCAGCTCCCATGCAAACCGAAGGGCTGGTCTACTCCCACCATGCCGTGGCCAACAGCCCGGAATCTGTTTCCAAGAGGAGGGTGAGATGGGCTTGAAAATTTGCCTAAGGCTATCCACCTCCCAGCCAGGAAAGAAATATGCTTTAGTTCTTCCCGGGCCTGTGAAGTCAGCATGCCTGATTCACACCCTCCCGAGTTCTTGCCTGGAGGCTTCTTACCCTATTCAAATTGTTACAAAGTTCATCTAGAGAATTCCTTCTCCCTGTATGGTTTTACCCCCTGCTCCTCTGGTCACCCTCCTGATGTGTGGTCCCAGGCAGGAATGGGCTGCTTGGGGACCCAGCGAGCTCCCAGGGCCTTTCTGCTGTTTCATCTACCCCCCATATTTCACTCGGCTCTCTAACTGGACTCGGCTCCAGGTAAAGTCAAAAACTTCTCCTGCAAACAGACCTTCGGCTTCTCCAGTGGGTGTGTGTGTCTGGGAGAGGCGGGTCTCTCTTTCCTACTTCTACGGTTGGGACACTCACAGTATTTGGGGTGTCTCCCGGGTCCTGCAGGAGCAGTCTGCTTTCTTCAGAGGATCTGTGGGCCCTCTCAGTTTTGCTGGTTTGTTCCTGCAGTCGATGTATTTGACTTTTTAAAATTCTGGTCCAACTTATTATTTTAAATCCCCAATTCACGGGTTATAATCACAAAGACATGAGGATGAATTTGAGGCTCTGGAACTGAGCTCCTGGGTCTCTGTCTTGCCTGATCCTCTCAGCTGGAATGCAGAGTTAGAGCTCTGGGTTCAGGTCACTTTAGCAGGTACAGAATAGTATGAGTGATGGCTGGGTTAACATGCCTACCATCTCTTCTCTTAAGCACCAGCTGGGGAGAAGACCAAGCAGCGAGATGTCAAGTCCTCATGTCAGGGGCATTTGAACCAGAGTAACTCCATCTTGAATGGCGGCTGGGTAAAATAAGGCTGAGACCTGCTGGGGTGCATTCCCAGGAGGTTAAGGCACTCTTAATCACAGGATGAGATAGGAGGTCAGCACAAGATACAGGTAACAAAGACCTTGCTGATAAAACAGCATGTGGTAAAGAAGGGGCCAAATCCCACCAAAACCAAGATGGTGACAAAAGTGACTTCTGGTCACTTTCATTATATGCTAATTGATCATTATACACTAATTAGAATGTATTAACATCCTAAAAGACATACTCACCAGCACTGGACAGTTTACAAATGCCAAGGCAATGTCAGGACAGTCTGAAAAAAGGGGGAACCCTCAGTTCCAGGAATTGCCCAGCCTTTTCCTGGAAAACTCATGAACAATCCACTCCTTCTTCAGCATATAATCAAGAAATAAGCATAAAAACAGGCAACCAGAAGCCCTTGGGGCTGCTCTCCCTATGAAGTAGCTATTCTTTTATTCCTTTACTTTCTTAATAAACTTGCTTTCACTTTACTCTATGGACTTACCCTGGATTCTTTCTTACACAAGGTCCAGGAACCCTCTCTTGGAGTGTGGATCAAGACCCTTTTCTGTTAACGCTCAGATATCCCTTCAAGTCCTAGCTTGTGCTAACTTTCTTGGCTTAAGTCAATTCCAAACTTATTGCTCAGAAACTGGCTTTCAGTTCCAAATTCCTGTTGCATTTGAGCTGTGTTCTTACATGCAGGTGTAGGAGGTTTTTGCTCCTTTGTTAGAGGTTCAGGCAGCAGTGAAGTAGGCCACCCCTGCTGCTCCTTAATTTATTCATTTATTTTCATTTTCTCTCTGGTTTATTTGAAGGAAGAAGAACAGAACAATGTTCAGCCCCTCTGAATCTTGAGTGTGGAAAATCACGGCGCAGCCTACCAATTGTTACTGGCAGGGGATGTGCTAGAGAATGAGGAGTTGGCAACTCTTCTTCCTCTGGCCAGGAGTTTTCTTCTTACTCATTAGCAATTATTTATCTGCTCTTTGTTCCCCCTCCTTGCACATGCTATGCTGAGTGAACTCACCAGAAGGAAAATAATTTCATAGTGCATGTTTTGAAAGCATCCTCTGTGGTAGGAAAGTTTTTGTGAAACAGAAGAAAATTGGAGGTTAGCAATCATTTTATTATTTTGTTAAATGAAGAAAACCAGGAAAAATAAAATTCCTGGTAAAGAAAGAATTGTTTCAGTTGATTGGTCTGGGGTGCCTTTCCAGCGATTTTGGCCAGTGCATCAGGAAGCCAAGTTTGCATTTTGGAGGTTGTGGACTCAGCATATGAGTCAAGTTTCTTTGCAAAGAAAACCTGAGACAGTTTTGTTGTATTCTAATTTATAATTGGGCATTAGGCAACGTAGCAATGAAGGATCTTACGTCAGCAAGTTTACTGCTTAATTTTGCTTTTGGTTCTACTTAGCATCTTTAAGCAGAGGAAAGGAAGCAACTATACTCCTTCGGGGAATCAAGATATGACAATTGGACATTTGGATATTCATGTGTTTTTTTAGGATGGAACCTCTATAAATGGAATGACACTTCTAAGGTCCAAAAGTAAATATAAATTTTAAATTGTTCTTTTAACTCTATGCACATTTCTCAGAATCTCAGAAAAAATAAACATTCCAAAAATAAAATGTGATTTGTATTAGTTTTACTTAAAAAAAAAAAAACTCTCCCAAGCTAAATACCAAAGTAATGCACATCTGTTGAAATTAGGAATACAGTTATTAAATAAAGCTAAAAATACACATGTGAAAAATAAAAGGCAACATAAAGATTAGTGACTTGCTACTATTGTTTTTTAGTTTTATTTTCACATTAGCAATCCTGAAATGAAAAAGAGTCTCACCTTGAAAGATAAACTAAGTATTCATAGTTTTTATTTTTTATTTTATTTGTTTATTTTTCTGAGACAGAGTCTCACTCTGTCGCCCAGGCTGGAGTGCAGTGGTGTGATCTTAGCTCACTGCAACCTCCCCCTCCCAGATTGAAGCCATTCTCCTGCCTCAGCCTCCCAAGTAGCTGGGATTACAAGCACCCGCCACCATGCCTGGCTAGTTTTTGTATTTTTAGTAGAGATGGGGTTTCACTATCTTGGCCAGGATGGTCTTGAACTCCGGACTCTGTGATCCACCCGCCTCAGCCTCCCAAAGTGCTGGGATTATAGTCGTGAGCCCCTGCACTCGGCCTCATGGTTTTTATTTTTATAAGATAGCATTTCAAGGGATTATTTTGAAGTGAAAATAATAGTGTTACTTTTGGTGGCTAAATGATTGCTTTACCATTTGCAGGCACTTTTGACATCTGTGGTGGAGGAACTTGGTTTAAGCCAGAAGAAAGGTTTTTGATGCTGCTCTCCTTACAGTGAGTTCTAGAGATGGGCCATGACACACGGCGACATTGGTTAACAATAGTGCTACCCTATGAGTGACAATTTTGAGTATGGTTAAAACATAGGTAACGAATGATGCAAAAGCAGTATAGCTGATCTAGCTAAAATGTTGCTTTATAAAAGCTAGATATCTCGGTGCCATCTTTGCCTTTGTCCCGTCTGCCTCTAATCGGTGACCAAGCTCCCAGTCCCTTCCTCTCCATTCTCTCCGTGGCTGCTTTGAGAAGTTCTTCCTTCACTGTCTTTCTCCCTAAACTACGACAGCAGTTTCTAAATGCTTTGCTGCATTTTCCCCTATTTTCTTTTTTAATAATTCATCCTCCTGAAACATGAACCCAAAAATGTTATCTCCCTGCTGAAAACCTTTGTTTGCATAACTCCTTGTTTGCAAGGACCTTTTTCTCTGGGGTTCTCTCTAGTTTGGGTTAAGACCTTCACTAACAGCCAGGACCCAGCCCACAGAAAAGGGAGTGTCAGGGTTTGGCAGATTCTTAGGCTCCAATCAGATGATTAAGGGTTCCTCCCACAGTTGCCAGCTTTGGAGAAAACTGGGTTGCTGCTGGTGATGTTGGGCCAGAAGCCCAGCTATGTACACTGGGCACATGTCGGGAAGGATGGGAGAAGACCGGAGGCCCAGTGGTCATTAAATGCCCAAGCACTCCCAGCAATGCACCGTAATAGCAGGGCACCCGAGCCTGCACTCCGATGAATATGAGATAACCAATCCACTTCCTGCCTCATTCAGGAACTCTTTAAGGCCAAACCTATTCATTTTATTTATTTATGTATTTATTTATTTATTTATTTAGAGATGGAGTCTCACCACTTTGTCGCCCAGGCTGGAGTGCAGTGGCGTAATCTCTACTTACCACAACCTCCGCCTCCCAGGTTCAAGCGATTCTTCTGCTTCAGCCTCTTGAGCGGCTGGGACTACAGGTGCGCGTCACCACGCCCAACTAATTTTTGTATTTTTAGTAGAGATGGAGTTTCACCATGTTGGCCAGGCTGGTCTTGAACTCCTGACCTCAAGTGATCTGCCTGCCTCGGCCTCCCAAAGTTCTGGGATTACAGGCATGAGCCACTGTGCCCTGTTCCCATTTTAGATATTGGTAACACAAGCGGATACAGACTAAGAATGATTTACTCCATTCTCTAAAGTAATAGTTCCCAACGTGGGCTAATCATATGAATTTCTTGGGAAGATTCCAGGGACCCATTATGAGTGGTGTAAATCGGACTACCCAAGGAGATCTGAGCCCAGGAATATGTATTTTAATCCAGTTTTCCAGGTGATTCCCATGTAGTCCGTTTGACAAGGCCTGGGGAACCAGTGAATAAGAGGGGGGAGATCAACATTCCTCACCATGACATTCAAGGCTATTTACCACCAAGCTCCCATCATTCTGTAGTCATTCACCTTTGTAGGTTGTTGTTGTTGTTTTTCTTTTTTTCTCTGCTCCTCTCCTCCCTGGCATGTGAGAATCCTGTGCAGTTCTGTACATTTGCTCATAGTTTTTGCTTTGAGTTGAATGCTGTTTCTTATCTTCTTCATTTGGAAAGGAAAATCTTGTATTTATTTCAGAATCCAACGACTGATTCATTGTGAGAATTCCCTTGATCCTACCAGCAGAATTAATTGCTTCTTTTATGCTTTCAAAGAGCTTTGTTCATACCATTGGTAAGTGTTTATCATACAGATTTATAGTTATAAGGTCAAGAAATTCTGAATCACAAACCAGGACACATAATCCTGCAATCAGAATTGCCCCAGATAATGTAAGATCCTTGATTACCACAGTTACAGTTGCTGTGTCTTCCCTGATAAAAGTATGAACTCTTATAGGCCAGAGATAGTCCTGTATTCCCCAATGTAACTCACACAACCTTCAATATGGTACAATGGAAATAGAAGGTGTCTAATAAATGTTGGGCGTCCAAGTAAGCATGGTGCTGCCATTTTGAATGTCAAGATACACTTAGCACCACTCAGAACTGGGAGTGCGACTTCTCTTAGAAGGTGAATGGAAAGAATTTTTTGTCCTTCTTTTTATTTGTCATATTTCAGTTAAGATCAGGCATAAAGTGTCACGTGTATCCGTGTGAAGAGAGTTTACCAAACAGGTTTTGTGTGAGCAACAAGTCTGTTTATTTCACCTGGTGCAGGCATGCTGAGTCTGAAAAGAGAGTCAGCGAAGTGTGGTGGGATTATCATTGGTTCTTATAGGTTTGGGATAGGCGGTGGAGTTAGGAGCAATTCTTTTGTGGGTGGGGGGTGGATCTCAAAAAGTGCATTCTCAACAGCGGGGAGAATATTACAAAGTACCTTCTTAAGGGTGGGGGAATATCACAAAATACCTTCTTAAGGGTGGGGGAATATCACAAAATATCTTCTTAAGGGCAGGGGAATATCTCGAAGTCCATTACTGCAAGGGCGGAGGAATATCACAAAGTCCATTATCGCAAGGGCAGGGAGGGTGTATTGTCATAAAGTCAATTGATCAGTTAGGGTGGGGCAGCATCAGGTCACAATGGTGGAATGTCATCTTTTGTGGATCTTCAGTTACTTCAGGCCATCAGGATATATATGTGCAGGTCACAGGGGATACGATGGCTTAGCTTGGGCTCAGAGGCCTGACATAAAGCATGCTGGGATGTTAGTAGTACTGGACCGGGAGGGTGAGGGAGGGAGGAATCCATGACCAGCTAGAAGGGGGACAGGAGTTGGATGTATAAGATATACACGAGATCCCTGTTGTCATAAAACTTACATTCTAGCAGGGGAGATGAGCCAAACCAAGTTGAACAAATACAGTATTTCCAAAATGATAAGTTATTAATTTAGCAGAGGAAACAGACAATAAGCAAATGCCCAAATCAGATGATTCAAACAGTGATAAGAGCTATGAAGAAAATAAGATAGTATCTCCAAAAGGGTTTACTTGTTAAGGGGTGGGGTGCAAAGGGGTAGGATTAGATGTGGGTGAAGGGCCCTTAGAGATGACTTTTGTGTTGAGAGCAGACATGAGGAAGGAACTAGCTATGCAAAAAATTGGCAAGAGACAGTTCTAGGAAAAGGAATCCTCAAGGGGCACAACCTTGATATATGAATGAGCTGGAGCATTTGGGGACCAGAAAGAGACATAATCTGGCAAGAGCCCAGTAAGTGAGGAGCCAAGCTGTGGGGAGTGTGGGCGGAGATAGACACAGGGCAGATCATGTGGGGCCTTGGAATAGTCCTTTTATGCCAAGTGCAGTGGAAAGACCTTGGATTTTTATTATTTATTGTTTTTATTTTTATTTATTTATTTTTTGAGATGGAGTTTTGCTCTCGTTGCCCAGGCTGGAGTGCAATGGTATGATCTCAGCTCACTGCAAGCTCCGCCTCCTGGGTTCAAGCGATTCTCCTGCCTCAGCCTCCCAAGTAGCTGGGATTACAGGCGTGCACCACCACACCTGGCTAATTTTTTTGTATTTTTAGTAGAGACAGGGTTTTGCCATGTTGGTCAGGCTGGTCTCGAATACCTCAGGTGATCTGCCTGCCTTGGCCTCCCAAAGTGCTGGGATTACAGGTGTGAACCACGGCACCCAGCTGCTATTGGGGTTTTAAGCAGGGAGTGGCATAATCAATTCTGAGAAATATTAAAGAGGTAACATTCTCAGAATTAGGTAATTTCTGAAAATACATTTAAAGGAGAGAGTGGGGTGAAGAAGTTCAAAGATTCAAAGGTGAGGTTCAGTCACGGTGGCTCATGCCTGTAATCCCAGCACTTTGGGAGGCTGAGGCAGGCGGATCACAAGGTCAGGAATTTGAGACCAGCCTGACCAACATGGTGAAACCTCATCTCTACTAAAAATACAAGAATTACCAGGGCATGGTGGCACACCTGTGGTCCCAGCTACTCGGGAGGCTGAGGCAGGAGAATCGCTTGAATCTGGGAGGCGGAGGTTGCAGTGAGCCGAGATTGCACCACTGCACTCCAGTCTGGGCAACAGAGTGAGACTCTCTCTCAAAAAACAAAAACAAACAAAAAAAAACCATTCAAAGGTGATGCTCAGGTTTTCAACTTAGCTAATTGGGTGGATATGGGTGCTACAGATGGAGAAGGTTTTGCATAGAAGTTGATGTTTTATTTTAGATGTGCTGTATCTGAAATTTCCATGGATCATCTGGTTGCAAATTGTGTATGTGTGTGTGTGTTTGTGTGTATGTGTTTCAGACAGGATCTTGTTCTGTTACCCAGGCTGGAGTACAGTGGCGTAATCTCAGCTCACTGCAACCTCTGCCTCCTGGGTTCAAGCGATCCTCCCACTTCAGCCTCCCTAGTAGCTAGGACTACCGATGTGTGCCACCACACCCAGCTAATTTTTATATTTTCAGTAGAGATGGGGTTTCACCATGTTGGCCAGGCTGGTCTCGAACTCTTGACCTCAGGTGATCCTCCCACCTCAGCCTCCCAAAGTGCTGGGATTACAGGCATGAGCCACCATACCCGGCCCAAATGTGTTTTTGTTTTTTAGGATGGTATCTCACTCTGTTGCCCAGGCTGGAATGCAGTGGTGTGATCATGGCTCACTGCAGCCTCAACCTACTGGACTCAAGCAATCCTCCCACCTTGGCCTCCTGGGTAGCTGGGACTATAGGTGTGTGCTACTAAACCCAGCTGATTTTTTTAACAAATTTTTTTGTAGAGATGGTGGTGTCTCACTATGTTGCCCAGGCTGGTCTCAAACTCCTGAGCTCATGTCATCCTCCCACCTTGGCCTCCTAAAGTGTTCGGATTACAGGCGTGAGCCACTGTGCCCTGCTGCAGGTGAGAAATTGGATATATGTGTCTGAAGTTTTGGGGAAACATCTTGTTCAAGGGTATAGATTAGAGCGTCATAAAAAATAGATTAGAGACTCATCATCCTATAGGTGGTTGCTAGAAAGATAAGAGTGGCTAAAATTACACACAGTGTGAAGCATGAGTGGGTTGAGGATGGGCTCTTGGGAAGACAAATATTTGAAGAGTGGATGGAGAGAACAGTACCAACACAGGATATGTGGAAACAAAGCAAAGGAATTGTCTGTGGACAAAAAAATGCAAAGGGCTTTCTCTATTCTCTCATTCATCAACAATCAACACAGAAAACCACATTCTGTGACCAAATGTGGGTGCGATTTTCCCCACACAAGTGAGCAATCAGTTCTCCAGTGGACCCCAGCTGGATGGCTGCAATTCAGTTCAATGCTAACGCTATGGAGCTGGAAGTAGTATTGGATCCCACAGGTTGGGGCTTTGCCTCGCTTCCAGTGTCAATCCCAAGCCCCTGGTTGTTCTACCAGGGCTTCTGACTGCCTGTAAACCAGGGTTTCCACAATATTGTGTCAGGTTCGAATCAGCCTCGTTGTGCTAACTCTGACTTAGGAGCTGGAAGGTTTCAGGATGACTCAGTGGCCAATTAAATGCTTTTGAATTCATGGTTTATTGTGAGGCTTTCACACATCAACAATCATGCAAATATATTCAACACACACACAGGCAGCAATAAGAGAGAGAGGGGACCAGCATGCTGAAGGATGAACAGGACAGGACTGGATTTCCCTGGAAATGCCAACCAGCACAGTGGGTGGGAGGCTGCTGCTTTTGTCCCCACAGCTTCTGGTGGCCACTGCCAATGGAGAAGAGGCCTCAGAATTCTGAGACAGAGCTTCTGCAGGCATCTTGGCCATGGTCAGTTTCTTTGCTGTTTTCATGTCCCTCCTCAGGTATGTCCATGGTCAATATCACAGCTGCCTTTTGGCTTCACTTTGTGTGTGTGTGTGTGTGTGTGTGTGTGTGTGTGAGAGAGAGAGAGAGACAGAGAGAGTGTCACTCGTCGCCAGGCTGGAGTGCAGTGGTGCGTTCTTGGCTCACTGCAACCTCCGCCTCCTGGGTTCAAGTGATTCTCCTGCCTCAGCCTCCTGAGTAGCTGGGACTACAGGTGTGTGGCACCATGTCCAGCTAATTTTTGTATTTTTAGTAGAGGTGGGGTTTCATCATGTTGGCCGGGATGGTCTCAATCTCTTGATCTCATGATCCACCTGCCTCGGCCTCCCAAAGTGTTGGAATTACAGGCGTGAGCCACTGTACCCAATCTGGCTTCGCTTTCTTGTTGGGTCTTAGGGGTGCCTGGCCAAGCAAGTGTTATCACCTCTGTTCAGCATATATATGCTTATCACTTTGAGGGGTCAATGATGTCCAATTTCACTCTGGACTCTCACTTGTCACAAGTGACTCCATTTTGAGACATGTTGAATCACATTATACTAATAGTTATAGTGTAATTAGTATAATGTGATTTAACTAAAACATGTCAATGAAGAGTCCAACTCTGTAAAATATTTGAAAAGATTTATTCTGAGCTAAATATGAGTGACCATGGCCCATGACACAGCCCTCAGGAGGTCCTGAGAACATGTTCCCAGGGTAGTCAAGGTGCAGCTTGGTGTTATGCATTTTAGGGAGGCATGAGACATCAATCAATCAAATACATTTAGGAAATACATTGATTTTCTATAGAAAGGCAAGGCAACTCAAAGTGGGAACTTCCACTTTGCACTTCCAAATTGCTTGACAATTTGTTCAGTTTGTCCAAAGACCTTGGATCCATAGAAAGAAAATGCTCAGGTTAAGATAAAAGATTGTAAGACCAAGATTCTTTTGAAGTCTTATTACCGTGGCTGCCCTTAGAGACAATAGATGACAAATGCTTCCTATTCAGATCTTTAAAAGGTACCAGACTTTTAGTTAATCTCTTTAGGATTGGGAGGGCCCAGAAGAAAAACACCTAGCTATGTTAATAGAGATTCTGCTATGTTAATAGAGATTCTTTACAGATGCAAATATTCCCCTACAAAGGACAGCTTCATAGGGCCATTTCAAGATATGACAAAGAAACATGTTTTCGGGTAAAACATTTTTATTTTCTTTCTTGTTTCATAATGTTATGCCAGAATCAGATTGGAAAGTAAGTCACAATATATAGGGTTAAATAAAACCAATCTGATGAGAATTTATGGTTTGTAGGGCATGACTCCCCAGACCCCTTAGATAGGAATTTGGGCAAGATAAAAAAATCAGAACTTAGTCCTCAAGTGTTCTATCACCTAACTTCCCCTTGGGTTTGATTTATTCACAGAAGCCAGGGAAACAGTTTACTGGTTCATTATAGAGGACATTACAGAATTTCAAGTCTTATTATTTAATAAATACATTAATGACTGGGCACAGTGGCTCACACCTGTAATCCTAGCACTTTGGGGCACCGAGGTGGGCAGATCACCTGAAGTCAGGAGTTCAAGACCAGCCTGGCCAATATGGTGAAACCCCGTCTCTACTAAATATAAAAAAAATTAGCCAGGGGTGGTGGCACACACCTGTAGTCCCAGCTACTCAGGAGGCTGAGGCAGGGAGAACTGCTTGAACCCAGGAGGTGGAGGCTGCAGTGAGCTGAGATTGTGTCACTGCACTCCAGGCTGGGTGACAGGAGAGTGAAACTGTCTCAAAAAAATTAATAAGTAAAGGATATTACAAAGAATACAGATGAAAAAATGCTTAGAAAAAAAGTGTGGGGGAAGGTATGCGGAGCTTCCATGTCCTTCCTAGGCAGTCACCCTCCAGGGACCCCCAAGTGTTCAGTTACCTGGAGGTTTTCCAAACCTGATCCTTTTGAGTTTTTATGGAAGCTTCATTACAGAGACGTGATTGAATAAATAATTAGCCATTAGTGATCAACTCAACTTTTAGCCACTCTCCCTCCCCAAAGGTCAGGAGGTAGGATGAAAAATCCCAGTCCTCTAATCATGCCTTGATCTTTCCATGACCAGCTCCCATCCTGAAGCTACATAGGGGCTGGCAGCCATCAGTCAACATTGGCATACAAAAAATCATTAGTTTGGAGAGTCTAAGGATTTTAAGAGTTGTATGCCAGGAAATAGGTGGAAGATCAAATATATATTTCACAATATCATGAATTGTTTTTATAATAAAGACTTAAATATGTCTGTTAGATTTCATAGTATGGAGGCATTGGTGACCTTGGGGAGACAAATTGAAGCAGAAAGTGAATGTTGACTGCTGTCTGAGAAAGTTGGCAGAGAATGAAAGGAGACAAATTACAGTGAGTAGTACAAGGTCAATGGGTTTTTTAGGGTGGGAGAGACTTGGGACTATTTATAGCCTAAAGAGAAAAAAAATCAATAGAACAAAAAGATGGAATATTCAACAGAAAAAGTGAAATTTAAAGGAGTGAGAACTTGGAAGAAAAAATGAAGGGATTTGGAGCAGTTGTCTTAAAATAAGAAGGATACTTTATTCTCTTCGGATGAAATGAGGCAGTAAAAGTGTGGATGTCCACATGTTTGAGTGCAAGATGATGAGATTGAAAACTGAGGGAAATTTATTGTAGATGGTCCCAATTGTTTTATTCAATCTAGTTAGTAAAAGGTTGCCAGTCTAAGAGCTTGTGTGTGTGTGTGTGTGTGTGTGTGTGCGCACATGTATGTAGATATATGCATGTATGTGATGTGGTTTGGATCTGTGTCCCCACCCATAGATCATGTCAGTTGTAATCCCCAGTGTCAGAAGTGGGGCCTAGTGGGAGGTAATTGAATCATGATGGTGATCCTTCATGGATGGCTTATCGTCATCTTCTGGGTGTCATTCTCATGATAGAGTGAATTATTGCAAGATCGTGTTGTTTCAAAGTGTCCAGCACCTCCCCTGATCCTCTTACTCCTGCTCCTGCTTAGGTGCCTCATTCCCCATTTGCCTTCTGCCGTGAGTGAAAGCTCCCCGAGGCCTCCCCAGAAGCAGATGCTAGCATCATGCTTCCTGTACAGCCTGTGGAACCATGAGCCAATTAAACCTCTTTTCTTTATTAATTACCCAGTCTTAGGTATTTCTTCACAGCAATGTGAGAACTGGCTAACACAGAATGTGTGTGTGTGTGTGTGTGTGTGTGCATGGTGTGTACTTGCTTTCTAAAAACATTTTAATTTTTTACTGAGGTAAAATTTATCTAACAAAAATTACCATTTTTTTAAGGTCAGGGGAAGGACCTTAAAAAATAAATAAATAAAACAAATAAAAATTATCATTTTAAAGTGAATGATTCAGTGGAATTTAGTATTATAAATCAAAAATAAAATTCTAAGCACCCCCAACCATTTGAATGGACCCTCCTCTAGGCCAAGGGTATTCCAAAGTTAACCTGAAAAGCTAGTTCAGGCCATAATGGGAAAGAGGAGTTGGACGTGCCTCATTATCATTAACATCAACACAGACCTTAAGGCTGATAGACCAGACTTATTTAAAACGTATAATCCAGGGATCATGGCAGATGGGAACCAGGACTAGCTTGCAGCTACCACTCAGACAGACAGAGCAGCAAGTAGGGGCTTGCATCCCGAGCTTTTGCTCCAGAATGACTGCAGGAATACATTAGGAAAGCCAAGAGAACCAATAGACCCTCTGAAGGAAGCAGATTGCTCCTGCAGGACTCAGGAGACACCCCAAATACTATGAGTGCCCAAACTGTGGAAGTGGGAAACGGAGATCATCCACCCCAGAACACACCCCCCTGCACAGGGCAATCTGAAGGCTTAGATTATGGGAGAAGGTTCTGACCTTACCTGGAGCTGAGTCAATTTAGAGAGCTGAGTGTAATACAGGGATAGAGGAAGCAGCAGAAAACTCCTGTGGGCTTGTTGGGTCCCCTAGCAAGCCATTTTTGCCCTGCCTCACAGGGGCCCTTGGGGAGGGTGGCCAGAGGCACTGGGAAAAGGCCACAGAGAGAAGAAAATCTCCAGCTGAACTTTTCTAACAATTTGAACTGATTGAGAAGCCTCCTGGCCAAGACTCAGGGGAGGACATGAATCCAGTGTGCAGACTCCATAGGCAGGTGAAGAATATAAGCCCTAATTGCTTTCACAGCTGGAAGGTAGGTGGCCTAGGGCAAGTTCTCAGTCCTGTTCACCCACTGTCTGGAAACAGACTTGGTGCTATTGCTGGGGGCACAGGGGAGTGAGACTGGCCCTTTGGGTTGCCTGGGAGCTGGGTGAGGCCTATGACTGCTGGCTTTTCCCTACTTCCCTGACAAGTTGCATGACCCAATAGAGGCAGCCATTATCCTCCTAGGAACATAACTCTGTTGATCTAGGAATCTCAACCTCATCCCCCACAGCAGCTGCAGCAAGACCCGCCCAAAGAAAGTCTGAGGTCAGAGGTTCCTAGCTCTGCCCCCACCTGATGGTCCTTCCCTATCTGCCCTGGTAACTGAAGACAAAGGGCATATACCCTTGGGAGTTCAAGGGTCTGGTGGTTGCCCCCACCACCTGTTCCTCCCCATGCTACTACTGCTGATGCTTTCTTGAAAGCACCACCTTCCAGCAGGAGGTCAACCAGCCCAAAAATAGTGCATTAAGAACCAAAGCCAAGGACCCTCACAGAGCTCATTTTACCCCCTCTGCCACCTCCACCAGAGCAGATGCTGGTATCAATGGCAAAGAGACTCACAGACAGTTCACATCAGAGGATTCTGTGCAGACAACCTCCAGCACCAGCCCAGAGCCTGGTAGACTTGCTGGCTGCCTAGATCCAGGAGAGAGATAACAGTCCCTACAGCTTGGCTCTCAGGAAGCCACATCCCAGGAAAAGGGGGAGAGTAGTACCTCAAGGGAACACCCATGGGACAAAAGAATCTGAACAACAGCCTTTGGCCTTAGACCTTCTCTCTGACAGAGGCTACCCAAATGAAAAGAAACCAGAAAACCAACTCTGGCAATATGATAAAACAAGGTTCTTCACCCAGAAAAAATCACACTAGCCCACCAGCAATGGATTCCAACCAAGAAGAAATCCCCGATTTACCTGAAAAAGAATTCAGGAGGTTAGTTATTAAGCTAATCAGGGAGGCAACAGAGAAAGGTGAAGCCCAATCTAAGGAAAAAAAAATACAAGAAGTTATGAGAGAAATATTCAATGCAATAGACAGCATACATTAAAAAACACCAAAATTTCAGGAAACAATGGGCACACTTAAACACTAAATGTTCTGGAAAGTCTCAGCAATAGATTTGAACAAGCAGAAGAAAGAACTTCAGAGCTCAAAGACAAGGTCTTTGAATTAATCAAGTCCAACAAAGACAAAGAAAAAAGAATAAGAAAAATTGAACAAAGTCTCCATGAAGTCTGCGTTTATGTTAAATGACCAAACCTAAGAATAATTGGCATTCCTGAAGAAGAAGAGAAATCTAAAAGTTTGGAAAACATATTTGGCAGAATAATTGAGGAAAACTTCCCTAGCCTTGCTAGAGACCTTGGCATCCAAATACAAGAAGCACAAAGAACATCTGGGAAATTCGTTGCACAAAGATCATCACCTAGGCACATTGTCATCAGATTACCTAAAGTTAAGATGAAGGAAATAATCTTAAGAACTGTGAGTCAAAAGCACCAGGAAACCTATAAAGGAAAACCTATCAGATTAACAGCAGATTTCTCAGCAGAAACCCTACAAGCTAGAAGACAATGGGGACCTATCTTTAGCCTCCTCAAACAAAACAATTATCAGCCAAGAATTTTGTATCCAGTGAAACTAAGCTTCATAAATGAAAGAAAAATGGTCTTTTTTAGACAAACCAATGCTGAAAGAATTCGCCACTACCAAGCCAGCACTACAAGAACCACTAAAAGGAGCCTAAATCTTGAAACAAATCCTGGAAACACATGAAAACAGAACCCCTTTAAAGCATAAATCTCACAGGATCTATAAAGCAAAAATACAAAAAGAAAAACCACAAAAAAACACAAAACAAAAAATCCAAGGTATACAGGCAACAAATAGTATGATGAATGAAATGGTACCTCCCATCTCAATACTAATGTGGAATGTAAATGGCCTAAAAGCTCCACTTAAAAGATACAGAACTGCAGAATGGATAAGAACTCATCAACCATCTGCTGCCTTCAAGAGACTCACCTAACATGTAAGGACTCACATACACTTAAAGGGATGGAAAAAGACATTCCATGCAAAGGGACACCAAAAGTGAGCAAGAGTAGCTATTCCTATATCAGACAGAGCAAACTTTAAAGCAACAGCAATTAAAAAAGACAAAGAGGGACATTATATGAATGTTAAAATGTCTTATCCAACAGGAAAATATTACAATCCTAAATATATGTGCACCTAACACTGAAGGTCCCTAATTTATAAAACAGTTACTAATAGACCTAAGAAATGACACAGCAACACGATAGTAGTTGGGGACTTCAGTACTCCACTGACAGCACTAGACAGGTCATCAAGACAGAAATTCAACAAAGAAACAATCAATTTAAACTATATCCTGGAACAAATGGATTTGACAGCTATATACAGAACATTCTACCCAACAACCACAGAATATACATTTTATTCAACAGCACATAGAACTTTCTCCAAGATAGACCATATAACAGGCCATAAAATGAGCCTCAATAAATTTAAGAAAATTGAAATTATACCAAACACTACCTCAGACCATAGTGGAATAAAACTGGAAATCAACTCCAAAAGAACCACCTTCAAAACCATGCAAATACATAGAAATTAAATAACCTGTTCCTGAATGATCATTGGGTCAAAAATGAAATCTAGATGGACATTAGAAAATTCTTCAAGCTGAACAGCAATAGTGACACCAACTATCAAAACCCCTAGGATACAGCAAATGCTGTGCTAAGAGGAAACTTCATAGCCATAAATGCCCCCATCAAGAAGTCTGAAAGAACACAAACAGACAATCCAAAGTCATATCTCAAGGAACTAAAGAAACAAGAACAAACCAAACCCAAACCTAGCAGAAGAAAGGAAATAACCAAGATCAGAACAGAGCTAAATGAAATTGAAAGAAACAAATAATACAAAAGATAAATGAAACAAAAAGCTGGTTCTTTGAAAAAATAAATAAAATTGATAGACCATTGGCAAACAAAGACTCTTTTTTTTATGTTTAACTTTTATTTTAAGTTCAGGGGTACATGTGCAAGATGTGCAAATTTGTTACATAGTTAAATGTGTGCCGTGGTGATTAGCTGCAGAGATCATCCCATCACCTAGGTATTTGCCTAATGTTCCATTATTGGAACACTAAGCATGTGGGAGTTATTTATATCCTACTGCTCAAGGTCATTGCCAAAGTCTGATTGATTGCAAAAATTCAAAAAATTTCAACCTCAGGCATAAATGGGTTAAGCCCAGTATCCTTTATCTATTCTTTCTGATGCTCTCCCTCCCTGCTCCCCTTCCCCCAACCTTCCAACAGGCCTCATTGTGTGTTGTTTCCCTCATGTGTCCATGCGTTCTCATCATTCAGCTCCCACTTATAAGTGAGAATATGCAGTATTTGATTTTCTGTAGAACAGTCTCTTCAAGTTGGATAAGAAACAGTTACAATCTATTCTCCCTGGAGCCTGCTACTTGAAGGCTTCACCTGCATGATAAAACCTTGGTCTCCACAATCCCTTATCATAATCCAGAAATTCCTTTCGATTGATTCCAGATCTTTAGATAATAACCAATTGCCAGTCAGAAATCTTTGACCTGAAATCCCTCCCCACCGGCAACTGCCACTTCCAGTTGTACCACTTTTCCAAACAGTCATTGTACATCTTACATGTATTGATTGATGTCTTATGTTTCCCCAAAATGTATAAAGCCAAGTTGTAGCCCAACCACCTTGGATTCCTAGGTATTAGCATCAGTCAGCTCACCAATCCATAGTCCACTTGGGCAGTGTATTAGTCTGTTTTCATGCTGCTGATAAAGACATACCTGAGACTGGGTAATTTATACAGAAAAAATGGTTTAGTGTACTTAACAGTTCCACATGGCTAGGGAGGTCTCACAATCATGATGGAAGACAAGGAGGAACAAGTCCATCTTGCATGGATGGCAGCAGGCAAAGAGAGAGCTTGTGCAGGGAAACTCCCATTTTTAAAACCATCAGATCTTGTGAGAATCATTCATGATCACAAGAACAGTGCAGGAAAGCCTGGCCCCCATAATTCATTCACCTCTCACTGGGCTCATCCCACAACATGTGGCAAATGTGGGGGTCACAATTCAAGAAGAGATTTGGGTGGGGACAGAGCCAAACTCTATCATTCTGCCCCTAGCCCCTCTCAAATCTCATGCCTTCCCAACAGTCCCCCAAAGTCTTAACTCATTTCAGCATTAACTCAGAAGCCTACAGTCCAATATCTTATCTGAGACAAAGCAAGTCAGTTCTGTCCATGAACCTGTAAAATCAAAAGCAAATTAGTTACTTCCTAGATATAATGGGGGTACAAGCCTTGGATAAATACACCCATTCCAAATGGGAGAAATTGGCCAAAATGAAGGAGCTAAAGGCTTCATGCAAATCTGAAATCCAGAGGGGCAGTCAAATCTTAAAGCTCCAAAATGATCTCCTTTGACTCCGTGTCTTACATCCAGGTCACACTGATGCAAGAGGTGGGTTCCCTTGGCCTTGGGCAGCTCTGACCCTGTGGCTTTGCAGGGTACAGCCTCCCTCCTGGCTGCTTTCATAGACCGGCATTCAGTGTCTGTGGTTTTTCCAGGTGCACGGTACAAGCTGTCAGTGGATCTACCATTCTGGGGTCTGAAGGAAGGCAGCCCTCTTTTCACAGCTCCACTAGGTGGTGCCCCAGTAGAGACTGTGCATGGGGGCTCTGACCCCACATTTCCTTTCTGCACTGCCCTGGCAGAGATTCTCCAAGAAAGCCCAGCCCCTGCAGCAAACTTCTGCCTGGACATCCAGGCATTTCCATACATCATCTGAAATCTAGGCAAAGGTTCCCAAAACTCAATTGTTGACTTATAGGCACTTGCAGGCTCAACACCACATAGAAGCTGCCAAGGCTTGAAACTTGCACCCTCTGAAGCCACGGCCTGAGCTCTATGTTGGCCCCTTTCAACAATGGCTGGAACAACTGGGACACAGGGCACCGAGTCCCTAGGCTGCACACAGCATGGGGACCCTGGGCCTGGTCATGAAACCACTTTTTCCTCCTAGGCCTCTAGGCCTGTGATGCAGGGGTTTGATGTGAAGACCTCTGGCATGCCCTGGAAAATTTTTCCACATTGTCTTGGGGTTAACATTTGGCTCCTCATTACTTATGCAAATTTCTGCTTGAATTTCTCCTCAGAAAATGGGATTTTCTTTTCTATTGCATTGTCAGCCTGCATTTTTTTTGAACTTTTATGCTCTGCTTCCCTTATAAAACTGATTGCATTTAACAGCACCCAAGTCACCTCCTGAATACTTTTCTGCTTAGAAATTTCTTCCACAAGATACCTGAAATCACCTCTCTCAAGTTCAAAGTTCCACAAATCTCCAGGGCAGGGGCAAAATACCGCCAGTCTCTTTGGTAAAACGTAACAAGAGTCACCTTTGCTCTGGTTCCCAGCAAGTTCTTCATGTCCATCTGAGACCTCCTCAGCCTGGACTTTATTGTCAATATCGCTACCAGCATTTTGGGCAAAGCCATTCAACAAGTCTCTAGAAAGTTCCAAACTTTCCCACATTTTCCTGTCTTCTTTTGAGCCCTCCAAACTCTTCCAACTTCTGCCTGTTATCCAGTTCCAAAGTCGCTTCCACATTTTCAGGTATCTTTTCAGCCGCACCCCACTGTGGTACCAATTTACTGTATTAGCCCATTTTCATGGGGCTAATAAAGACATACCTGAGACTGGGTAATTTACACAGGAAAAAGGGTTTAATGGACTTACAGTTCCACATGGCTGGGGAGGCATTGCAATCATGGTGGAGGGCAAGGAGGAGCAAGTCAAATCTTTTTTTTTTTTTTTTTTGAGACGGAGTCTCACTCTATTACCAGGTTGGAGCACAGTGGCGTGATCTTGGCTCACTGCAACCTCTGCCTCTGGGGTTCAAGTGATTCTCCTGCCTCAGCCTCCCAAGTAGCTGGGAGTACAGGCACATACCACCACGCCCAGCTAATTTTTGAATTTTTAGTAGAGATGGGGTTTCACCATGTTGGCCAGGATGGTCTTGATCTCTTGACCTCCCAAAGTGCTGGGATTACAGGCATGAGCCACCATTCCTGGCCACAAGTCACATCTTATGTGGATGGCGGCAGGCAAAGAGAGAGCTCGTGCAGGGAAACTCCCGTTTTTAAAACCATCAGATCTTGTGAGACTCATTCACTATCACTATAATTCAATCACATCCACAGGGTTCCTCTGATGACACGTGGAAACTGTGAGAGCTACATATCCCATGTAGCCAAATCATATCAGGCAGGATATGTTAACTGAACATTTACTCATGCTTTTGTACTTTCTTTTATTTACTTTTTTGATGTTGATAGTTGCCCTTATATAAACATTCATCTTTCTTTGCCTTTGCCGGGGAAAGAGGCAAAAAGAAGCTTTCGGTTCATGTCTAGGCCTGGAGAGGGGAGCCATTTAGCACAAAAATTTAGTTAGCACTTAGCATTAAGAGTAGCCTAGGAGAGAGGTGAGAAGTCAGCAGGTGAGGGAGGTCTGGCCAGAGACCTCGTGAGCATTTCTTCCCGACCATCGAGAGTTGTCTAGGTACAAGCTCATCTTTGTGTATTGCTTTGAGAATTTGTGTTTGATGTGTCTTAGAGTGGTGAAAATACTTCCAATTGCACAGCTGGTGGGTGAGGTAGGATCAGGAGGAGTGGGAGAGGACACTTAGATTAGGTTTGCCAGAGTGTATGTTCCAGGAATCCCAAGAGAGAGCTTTGGATAAAGTTTCATGTAGTAATCATTTACCAGGTATACTTGCATTCAGTGAGTTTGTTTACCTTAGGTGAACTAAGTTGGCACCCCTTAGCATCATCCCTGAATTCTGTCTAAAAAGATACAGTTTCACATCCTGGACAACTGTACTTGATGTGAACTCCTGATGCACTGGTCAACTGAAACTATCTGCATGTAAAACAGCTTTATTGTTCCTTGCCCTGTAATGGATCATATTAATACATAGTCCCACTCAAGACCAAAACTCTTTAGGACCAGCCTAGTGTAATTCCTCTTAGCCAGCTCCGGAGAGGACTGGGCTATGAATCATGCACAAAAGCCTAAGTGAAATGAACATGGACATCTTCATTCCTGGCTAGTCCAAGTTTCCAGTCAGTTAATCTTTTCTGGGTTCAAGGCTCATTTATACTGGAGGCTGTGCTGGGTAGAGAAAAACACTGATGATGAGCCTGTTGCAACAATTTGGTTGACCTGGGAGGTAGACTGGCCTATGATACATTAGGATGACCTTTAGATTCTTACAGGCAATTGATAATGATGTTTACATCCCAGAAAAGGCCTAAAAGGTTATCTTCCAGACCTTCTTAAAAAGTGATGACTGAATTAGAGGAAATAGCTCTAAGAGACTTCTGAGCAGCTACAATAGTCAGGTGGTCAAATAACACACCAATCTCAAACATAATAAAAGCTTCTCTGCCCTTTGAAGCAGAATTTGGAGTGCTTTGGTAAAACAACTTTCTCAATGCTCTCTATCATATCTTGTTTGCTTTCTAACGTCTTTTAATTTTATGTCTTTCTTTTCTCAATTCTCAGATTGCCAAAGAGATATTTGAGATCTCATAGACTATTTTTTTTTTTTTTTGAGACAGGGACTTGCTCTGTCACCCAGGCTGGAGTGCAGTGGCATGATCTCTGCTCACTCCAACTTCCACCTCCCATGTTTAAGCAATTTCCTGTCTCATCCACCCAAACAGCTGGGACTACAGGCACAATATGCCCAGCTAATTTTTGTATTTTTAGTAGAGACAGTGTTTCACCATGTTGGCCAGCCTGGTGTTGAACTCCTGATTTGAAGTGATCCACCTGCATCGGCCTCCCAAAGTGCTGGGATTATAGGTGTGAGCCACCGTGCCCAGCGTCCTAGACTACTCTCGACAACAAATGTGGAAACCCATATTTTCTAGGGGATGATGGTTGGGAGGGATATAATCAAGGATATTTATCCTAATCATAACAGGTCCTGGCTAAGAGCCTTTATTAGAGTAATTCCTCAGTTTCAGATCAAAATTTTAAACTAATTATTGGCATTGCTTTTTGGATATTGGAATGACATTCCCCTATGAGCTTCCTAGGGATACCATAACAAAATACCACAAAACTGGGTGGCTTAAGGCAACAGAAATTTATTCTTTCATGTTTCTAGAGGCTGGAAGTCTGAAATCCAGGTGTTAGTAGGATTGGTTCATTCTGGAGGATGTGAGAAAGAATTTGCCTGTCTTTTAGCTTCTGGTAGTTCCTGGCAATCCTTGGCGTTCATGACTTATAGACACATCACTTCAATCTCTGCCTCCAACTTCACAGGGCCTTCTCCATTTACGTGTGTCTGTGTGTGTCTCCAACTCCCTTTCCCCTTATGAGGACATCAATCATAAGATTTAGGGCCTTTTGAAGTTTATTGCATTGAATGCCTACACAAAAAAATAGAAAGATCACAGATTAACAACCTAATGTCACATCTCAAGAACAAACCAAACCCAAAGCTAGCAGCAGAAAAGAAATAACAACGATCAGAGCAGAACTAAATGAAATTGAGACCAAAAATAAAACCCAGTGGATCAATGAAACACAAAGTTTGTTCTTTGAAAAGATAAAATTGATACACCACTAGCTAGACTAAGAAAAGAAGAAAAGAAGAGGGCAGATCCAAATAAACACAATCAGAAATAAAAAAAGAATATATTACCACTGAGACCAAAGAAATACAAAAAATCATCAGAGATTTATAAACAACTGTATGCTCACAAACTAGAAAACCTAAAGAAAATGGATAAATTCCTGGAACATACAACCTTCCAAGATTGAACCAGGAAGAAATAGAAATTATGAACAGACCAGTAATGAGTAGCGAGATCAGTAATGAAACATCTCCCAGCAACAATAAAAAAAAAAGCCCAGGACTGAATGGATTCACAGGCGAATTCTTCCAAATGCACAAAGAAGAACTGGTACCAATCCTCCAGAAACTGTTTCAAAAAATCAAGGAGGAGGAAATTATCCCTAACACATTCCTTTTACTTTTTTTTTCTTTTCTTCGAGATAGAGTCTCACTCTGTCACCCAGGCTGGAGTGCAGTGGTGCAGTCTTGGCTCACTGCAACCTCCACCTCCTAGGTTCAAGCAATTTTCATACCTCAGCCACCCAAGTAGCTGGAATTACAGGTATGTGCCACCATATCCGGCTAATTTTTGCATTTTTTTTTTCTTTGGAAGAGACAGGGTTTCGCCATGTTGTCCAAGCTAGTCTTGAACTCCTGGCCTCAAGTGATCCCCCTGCCTTGGCCTCCCAAAGTTCCGGGATTATTTAAGTGAGCCACCATGCCTGGCCCAATTCCCTAACTCATTCTATGAGGCCAGTATCATCCTGATACTAAAGCCAGACAAGGACACAACAACAAAAGAACCTACAGACCAATATCCCTGATGAACGTAGATGCAAAAATCCTCAACAAAATACTAGCAAACCCAACCCAACAATATATAAAAAAGATAATACACCATGATGAAGTTGAGTTTTATTCCAGGGGTACAAAGACAGTTCAACATACATAAATCAATAAATGTGATTTGTCACATAAACAAAACTAAGTACGAAAACTAGATGATTATCTCAATAGATAGAAAAAAAAGCATTTGATAAAATTCAATATCCCTTCATAATAAAAACACTTGACAAACTAGACACAGAAGGAGTATACCTCAAAATAATAAAGGCAGTCTATGACAAACCTACAACCAACATTATATAAATGGGGAGAAGTTGAAAGCATTCCCCCTAAGAACTGGAAGAAGACAAGTATGCACACTTTTACCTCTCCTATATATCATAGTCCTGGAAGCCTTAGTCAGAGACATCAGGCAGGAAAAAAAAAAGACATTTATTGGAAAAGAAGTCAAATTATTTCTGTTCACTGATGATATGATCTTATATCTAGAACATCCAAAAGACTCCACCAATATCTCTTACATTTGGTAAATGAATTCATTAAGTATATTGGTCCATTCTCATGCTACTACAAAGGACTACCTGGCCGGGCATGGTGGCTCACGCCTGTATTCCCACAACTTTGGGAGGCCAAGGTGGGCAGATCACGAGGTCAGGAGATTGAGACCATCCTGGCTAACACAGTGAAACCCCGTCTCTACTAAAAAATACAAAAAAATAGCCAGGCGTGGTGGCAGGTGCCTGTAGTCCCAGCTACTCCGAGGCTAAGGAGAATGGCTTGAACCTGGGAGGTGGAGTTTGCAGTGAGCTGAGATCACGCCACTGCACTCCAGCCTGGACGAAAGAGCGAGACTCTGTCTCAAAACAAACAAACAAACCAACCAAAAAAAAAAAAAGGACTACTCAAGACTGGGAAATTTATAAAGGGAAGAGTTTTAATTGACTCACAGTTCAGTATGGCTGTGGAGGCCTCAGGAAACTTACATTCATGGCAGAAGGGGAAGCAAACACATCCTTCTTCACATGATGGCAGGAAGGAGAAGTGCCAATCAAAAGGGGGAAAAGCCCCTTATAAAACCATCAGATCTCATGAGAACTCACTATCACAACAACAGCAGCATGGGGATAACCACACCCGTGATTCAATTACCTCCCGCCAAGTCCCTCTCACAACACGTGGGGATTATGGAAACTACAATTCAAGATGAGATTTAGGTAGGGACAGAGCCAAACCATATCAGTAAGGTTTCAGGATACAAAATCAATGTGCAAAAATCACTAATATTTCCATATACCAATTATGATCATGCTGACAACCAATTAAGAAGGTAATCCCACTTACAATAGCTACAAAAAAATAAAATACCTAGAAATATATTTAACTGAGGAGGTGAAATATTTCTACAAGGAAAACTACAAAATATTGATGAAAGAAATTGTAGATGACACAAACAAATAGAAAACCATCTTATGTAATGAATCAGAAGAATTAGTATCATTAAAATGACCATAATGCCCAAAACAATCTACAGATTTAATGCAATTTCCATCAAAATGCCAACATCGAGTTTCACAGAATTGGGGAAAAAATCTTAACATTTCTATGGAACAACAAAAAAAGCCCAAATAGCTAAAGCGATCCTAAGCAAAAAGAACAAAGCTGGAGGCATCACGTTAACTGACTTCAAGCTACACTACAAAGCTACAAAAACACCATGGTACTGATACAAAAATAGACACATAGACCAGTGGAACAGAATAGAGAAGGCAGAAATAAAGCAGCATTCCTATAACCAGTTGATCTTCAACAAAGTCAACAAAAACAAGCTAATGGAAAAAGGATCCCTATTCAATAAATGATGCTGGGAAAACTGGCTAGCCATATGCAGAAGAGTGAAACAGGATCCCTATCTCTCATCATAAACAAAAAGCAACTCAAGATGAATCACAGATTTAAATGTAAGACTTGAAACTATAAAAATATTAGAAGAAAACCTAGGAAAAACTCTTCTGGACATTAGTCTAGGCAAAGAATTCATTACTAAGACCTCAAAAGCACAAGCAACAACAACAAAAATAGACAAATGGGACTTAATTAACCTAAAAAGCTGCTTCACAGCAAAATAAATAATCAACAGAATGAACAATCTTCAGAATGGGAGAAAATATTCCCAAACTATGCATCCAACAGGAGACTAATATCCAACATTTACAAGGAATTCAAATGACTCAAGAGCAACAAAAAAATCCAAGTAATCCCATTAAAAAGTGGGCAAAAAACATAAATAGACATGTCTTCTCGAAAGAAGACATACAAACGGCTAACAAACATACGAAAGAATGCTCATTATATCACTAATCATCAGACAAATGCGAATTAAAACCACAATGAGATATCATCTCACACCAGTCGGAATGACTATTATTAAAAAGTAAAAAAAAAACCCAGATGTTGGTAAAAATGTGAAGAAAATGGAACATTTATACACTGCTGGTGGCAATATGAATTAGTATAACAATTATGGAAAATAGTATGAAGAGTTCGCAAAGAACTAAAAATAGAACTACCATTTGATCCAGCAATCCCACTACTGAATGTATAACCAAAGGTAAAGAAATAATTATATCAAAAGATACCTACACTCATACTTATCATAGCAGTATTCACAGTAACAAACATATGAAATCCACCTAAGTATCCATCAATGGATAATTAGATAAAGAAAATGTATATACACACAGCGGAATACTATTTAGTCATAAAAAGAACGAAATCATGTCTCTTGCAGCAACAGGGATGGAACTGGAGGCCATTATCCTAAGTGAAGCAATTCAGAAATAGAAAGTCAAGGCCGGGCACAGTGGCTCAAACCTGTAATCCCATCACTTTGGGAGGCCGAGGCAGGTGGATCATGAGGTCAGGAGTTTGAGACCAGCCTGGACAATATGGTGAAACCCCATCTCTACTAAAAATACAAAACAAACAAACAAACAAAAAAACCACAAAAAAATTAGCTGTGCGTGGTGGCAGGCACCTGTAATCCCAGCTACTCAGGAGGCTGAAGGAGGAGAATTGCTTGAACCCGGAAGGCCGAGGTTACAGTGAGCTGAGACTGCACCATTGCACTCCAGCCTGGGCAACAGAGCAAGACTCCATCTCAAAAAAACCCAAAAGGTCAAATACAGCATATTCTCACTTATAAGCGGGAACTAAATAATATGTACACGTGGACATGGAGTGTGGAACAATAGACATTGGAGACTTGCAATTGTTGGGGGCGGGAGTGGTGACATGAGAAATTACTTATGTACATTATTCAGGTGATGGCTATATTAAAAGCCCAGACTTCAACACTATGTCATATATTCACATAACAAAACTGCACTTATATCCCTTAAATTTATTAAAAAAAAAAAAATTAGGGCCTACCCTAATCCAGTGAGACCTCATCTTAACTTGATTACGTCTATTGTCTGTTACGTTTGAAATAAGGTCACATTCACAGGTACCAGGGGTTAGGACTTCAACATATGTTTTTGGGAGGTCCACTTCAATTCACAATAGTCCCCATCAACAATTCTAGAGCCCAAATCATGATCTTACCCTTAAAACTCTACCTCAAACTTTCCATTTAGTTCAGTCATTCATTTATTCAGCACTCGCTAGGCTTAATTGTTGGTGCCAAAATAAGACAGTGAAAATCAAGAAAAACCATGAAAATCATTTGTGCAAGTCTGAAAGCATTTTGTATGTTATCATATCCTCCCATTCCCAAATCCAAACAATTGCCAAGTCTTGCTGACTTTATTTTTTGAATATGTCTCACATCCATTCCTTTGTGTTTTTGTTTGTTTGTTTGTTTGTTTTCCCAATTCCACCTCTACCTTCAACTCTGGAGTCCAAATTCTCATATTCTCCTGCCTGGACATCTGTAATAGCCTTCTAAATGCAAATCACATTTAATTCTCATTCTGTCTAATGAGTAACTACTATAAGGTTAGATTTCCTCCTACAACCTCCCTCCTTGCCCAGACTTAAAACACTTCAATGACTTTCCAATATTTTTAGAATAAAGCCAAACTTGAGTTGGGTGCAGTGGCACGTGCCTGTAGTCCCAACTACTTGTGAGGCTGAGGCAGGAGCATCTCTTGAGCCCATTCGCTTGAGCCCAGGACTTTCAGGCCATCCTGGGCAACATAACCCATGTCTCAGAAAAAATAAATAATAATAATAACGCCAAACTCCTCAATACGGCTGATGAAACTCTGGGTGGTGGACTTTACCCACCTGTTTAGCCTTGACTCACACCATGCCCCACCCCTCACTTCCTTAGCTCCAACCACTTTGGTCTTCTTTCAGTCTCTCAGATTTTAAAATGTGTACAGATTGCTAGGGAATCTTGTTAAAATGCAGATTCTGGTTAAGTCAATCTGGAATTGTGCCTGAGAGTCTGCATTTCTTTTCTAGCAACTCCCACATGGTACAAAGGTTGATGGTCCAAAACTCTGAATCTGAAGGTTTGTCAGTTTCCATGCTCCCTTACCATATGCTTTTGCACATGTTATTCCCGGCTTTCCTCAACACTCTTTCCTCCTCTCTTCACTTGAACCCGTTGTTCAGATCTCAATTATTATCTCTTCTCAGGGAAGTCTTCTCTGACCTCTCTGACTAGGCCAAATCTCCCCAATCCCAGTGCGAAGTCTCCGGGAACTCTGTGTCTCTCCTTAGCACTTAGCATAGTTCAGTTCTATGTTTTCTGTGCACATTTTTAAAATCAAATATTTGTCTCCCCCAAGACCATTGACTCCGTGATGGAGTGTCTGACGGTTTCTGATTGCCATTGCGTCCCCAGAACCCACACAGTATGGGGTTCTCAGATGAGACACTTAATAAATATTTGTTGAGGCACTTGGATCTCTCAAGTTGCCCACTTGGTCCTCTTCCAATTGTACGTTACTTCCTGCCATTTCTGGTCAAAACTTTTTACTAAACTTTCACTCCTGCCTTGATCTTTTCCTCTGTTTTGTGCCCATCCGCCGAATTCTTGCCTCCTAGGAGGCAAGAATCGAGTTTGTTGCAGACTCTTTGAATTTGCTGCTGCTAACATACTTTGGTGCCACATGACTTGGATACATTCCCTAGTGGTAAGACACTTCTATCCCTTGCCTTCTTTGGCTGGAGGCATTTTACCCCTGTGTGTGGTTTCCTTAAAAATAAATGGATGAATAAATAAATATTTGTTGAACGAATGAATCAGCGGTACCGAGTTCTTAACAGCCTTTTCCTTTACTAACAGGGTAAAAGGATGATTTAATTAAGTTGCCCTGTGGATGTTTAGACTCTCTGTAAGAAAATGGCTTTGGTTTCCCCTGACTGTTGCAGAGATGATGCTGCTTCTATTCTGGGTTGCTTCTGATGTTGTTAACAACTTTTGCACACACTCTGGCTTTGTTACTGCCTTGTGGCTGCTGAGCTCAGATGGTGACCTGGGGTTAATAAAATCATGTCTTTGTAAGCAAGAGAGAGTCTCTCTGGTTACTTCAAATGGCGAAGGCTTGATTGTAAGGTTGTATGTGGAAATTAGGTAGATGGAATCTTAGCTGGGTAGGCAGTCCACTCAGACAACAGAGCACTACAAGGTTGCCTGGAGTTAAATGCAGCTCTTGAGGCAGCTCTTGTCACTGTGTCAATATTGCAAGTTGATTGCTGTCTGCTGTATGGCTCTACCACTAAGACAGCTCAGCTGTTCTTCCTATCCCTGCATTACTCGGAGTATCTTTCAATTTCTGTTTTTGCCACTGCTTGTTCTCTCCCACGATGAACGGCTTGCTCACAGTTTCCATTGCTCTCTGGTTTCTGTGGCATCACTGCATCTGCTGGCTGCCTTCTTAGCTTTTGCTCCCTGGTGGCTGCTGCTTGTATTCTCCATATGCCTTGCATTCAAATTTTATTGCTTTGTTTAATCACAATATTGTCTTTTTCTGAGTCTCACGCCACAAGCCTAGGCCACTAACAAGCCCATATCATCATATCTGCTGCCTGTGAGCTTGATGCTCTCCTGGTCCAAGCAGGTCTGAGAAGGACAGTATGCTTACATGCCGCAGCCTGCTGGAGATCCCCAAGAGATGATTGTTAAATATTTAGGAAATTGATGAGCCCAGTTAAAGAAGCTGGTAGCTTGAAATCAACCAAAGTAGGAAAATCTACACCACAGAAATTGGCAAAGAAATTATATATATACATGTCGAGGCCCCATTTTTCCCTATAGAGCCAGTTTGCCAACACATGAATAGAATAAAGAACAAGCCTCCACTCCAAGGAAACATTCAGAGCCATTTCCCTTGGTTATGTGGTTGCTATTCCAATGCTTCCCTAATGGGGCAGTATAATCAGCAAGTCCCTTACATGGCTAGTTCAGTCTAACCTGGTCACTCAACTGCTGCTATACTTATGTTTTAGAATGAGTTTCTTGGGAACCAAAGTCTGAGATGAGAATTTGTGTGCAGAATGTTATTAGGGAGTGCTCTTGGGATCAACTCTTATAGGGGAGAAGAGGTACGATTGTACAAAGGGAGGAGTTAAACTGCGATGCAGTCACCGAAAAAGGCATCAGGCAATTTCATAAGGAGGACCAGTGGTTAGATGAGGGCTGCCCATCGGAGCAGCTCCCTTCAGAACACAATGAGTCCCAGGGAGAAACTCTGGGCTGAGAACCACCGGCCGCCACCACTCCCGGTGCCTAGGGGAATGAGTGCCTCAATTTGGAAGGGGAACCTGTATGGCTCATGCATATTCACTTATATCAAGGGAAAAAAGTGTAAGAGTTATTAAAGTTTCTTTAGAACATATTAAAGTTGTTTTCATTAAGTTCTTGAGCAGGAAACCTTTGATAATTTGATAACACATCTCTAAAGGTTGTAATTCTACTTCTATATCTTTCTGTTTTTCAGATCCCTCATCTCCTGAAAACAATTGTGACCCCAGTTTCCTCACCAGGAGGCTCAGAGGACAAAAATCACTGACATTTCATAGTATCACACTTATCTATCTTAATCTTCTGTGCTTAACTCTGCACGTCTTCTCTCCACTCAGGGCATTCCTGTCTCCAGTATTAGTGTAACAGACTCGGGATTCCATGGTGCTCACACTGCAGACTTTTTCTCTTTACCTTCACACCCCTCCATCCTGGCATTGGTTTTAATATTTCCCACCCCTCCCTTCTGGCAGGCCTCTTGTACTTTTTTGTAGGTTGACTTGCCGAATTACAGATTTGGTCCTTCCAAGAAGTGTGACCTTGGAGGAACCTTGGCAGATACGGCACGTTAAGGATCATTACGAGTTATTTGACTTTCTTTCCATCAGGAGATTGGATGGGGGTCGAATGTCTATGGCCTTCCGCCTTGAAAATGTGTGGTTCGGTGACTGCTTTGACAGTAGAAAATGGCGGAAATAATATTGTACTACCTGTTGAGCCCAGCCTTTAAGAAATAAGCAGGTTCTATTCTGGTTCTTAGGAAACTTTCTTTAAGAGCCCTAAGCCATGTAAGAAGTGCAACTACCTGAGGCCTCATGCCAGAGAGGCCAGCATGGGTGCTCTGGTCCATGGCCCCAGCTGAGCCCAGCCTGCCAGTCATCCCTGCCAGGGTACCAGACATGGGCAGGAAGCCACATTCGACCCTCTGCACAACACACCTGCCAGCCAAATACCTGAGCAACCTCAGTCAATGCCGCACAGAGTGGTAAAAGCACCCAGGTGAGTCCTGCCTGAATTCCTGATACACAAGATCTTAAGATATAATAAAATAAGTACTTTAAGCTTTAAGCTGCTAAGCTTCGAATTGATCTATTACATAGCAACAAATCATGGAAACTTCAGGTATGTAGCATTCTAAATCACTGACCAAGATGATGGTGGTATTTTGTTTCTTTTTCTTTTGTTTTTTGGAGACAAGGTCGTGTTCTGTCACCCAGGTTGGAGTGGCATAATCACGGCTCACTGCAGCTTCAACTTCCCAGGTTCAAGTGATCCTCGCACCTCAACCTCCTAAGCAGCTGAGACTACAGGCACGCACAACTACGCGTGGCTAATTTTTGTATTTTTTGTAGAGACAGCATTTCACCATGTTTCCCAGGCTGATCTTGATCTCCTGAACTCAAGCGATCCACCTGCCTTGGCCTCCCAACGTGGTGGTATGTTCCTCATAATTGTTTAATAAGTGCTACAACTAAGTGTCCCAAAATGTATTGCTGATTTATATATGTAGTTCAAACTTCGCTGAGAAACTAAGAGGCTAAGTTCTCTTTCTGTTATGTGCCTGGACATATATAAAGATGTATGTTTGGAGTTGGCAGCCTTTTTTTTCTGTTAGATGAGTAGATACGGAGAGTGCCAGGTACCCTTCTTTGTGTTTTCTCCCCTCTTTTCCCTTTCCCTTGGGTTATAGTCCTTTTGATCCAACTTATATATAACCTTATAGAAAGGAATAGAGGCTTAAAAGCTGTGGTGTTTGGGGCCTCCTTCCCTCCTTTCGGAACACAGTGCAATCCTAGGGCTTAGGCCATTTACCCTTTGGGAGCTGTATCTCTCCACAAGGACAGAGGGTTAGATTTTCAATTCTTGGAGACAATAAGTTTATTCATTTGAAGCAAAGCTCCAAAAGTCTGACCTTGCTAAGAAGATGCTATTATCCGATCCCCTTCCACTGGGGAGAAACTGCTTTTCAATGAAAAATTGCTATTGTTTTTACAAAGAGACAATAGAATTTATACTAAATTGCAATGAACATGATGTAGACCTTGTGGAAGGCAATAGGATTGAGAAATTATTCCTAAATGAACTCAGACAATGCACAAAGAGAACATAACTTGTGCATACAGAAGCTTTGTTCCTATGAGCCTTGCTATTGTAAAATCTCACTTAGTCAAAGAAGCAAAGATACTTCAAGCAGAATCCTGAGAATTCTTTGTAATTTGCTTCCTAATTCTGCATTCCCTGCCCTTCCCTGGTGTGCTTTTAGGTAAGTATGGAGAAAATGAATGAACACACAGGGAAATAGAACAGAAATGTTAACTACACTGTTCACAAGAGTAACTCAATCACACTTTCTTATGTGCATTAGAATTGTAGAGATGAAGAGGGATTTGATTCCAATCCCCTCTTTTACTCATTAGGTAAAAGGAGACACAGAGAATTTAAATGACTTGTTCAGAATCACATAGCCAGTTTTTGTTAAGTTGGGATTAGAAAACCAGCAATTGTTCGTACTATGACTACATCAACTCCTACTTTAATGACAATATTTATCCTTTCCAGAGTATTTATTGACCTCTATCTCATATAGGGTACAATGCCAGTCATTGGTTATGAGGAGCTGAATAAAACAGAGACAGCCTTGGCGTCATGGAACTTACTCAAAGCAATCTGGTGGGACAGTAAAAAATGGTACCATTCAATGCAGTCTGGTGCTAATTAGACAACAATCAAATTAAACTCTTCTTAGCATAGCTTACTTATTGAACTGATGGGAGAGCCAGCAGAGTTTCCTTTAGGATACTCTGATTCACAAACATTCTAAGGGGAGAAAATTTACTCTTGGATCCTGCTTTTATTAAAGAAGTTAGAGATTAAGGTTACAGACTTATTTTCTGTTACTTTGCTGCAAGATCTGTCCTTGTTCGCACAGAAACTTGGAGGCTGGTTAGTCAACCTCAGCTCTTCCTGCTAAGGTTGAGTCCTATAAAGCCTCGTTAGTCTAATTTAGTTGTCAAGGAGGGCTACTTTTTACCCAGCCTCTTCTGATTTAAACTCTTTGTCCAGCAGAACTGATGGAAACAAATAGAAAGAAAGACAAGTTGCTATTTTAATATAGAACATTTTGGTTTGGTTATCTGGAAAAAGATTCCAGAGCAACAGAAAGAAAAGACTCAGTTATGCTTCCTGCATAAACATCTGAGCAGCAACAGTTGAGTAAGAAACACATGTAAAGACAAGATGGGATGGAAATGTATTAGGATAAGCCACATGGAATTCCCTGTATGCAACAATTTTGACCTACAAAAATGGTAATGTCCTATAATTCAAATATGTTCTATTGCATGTATCAAAGTCAATTCAATTTAGTAAATGTTCATGCTTATTTTTGAGCAAGGGCCTTGGGTAATTTTACCTTTGCGTGACTCAGTTTCCTTATTTGAAAAGTTGGTATGATAGATTTTGTTTACTTATTTATTTACTGTTAAAATCAATTCAGCCGGGCACGGTGGCTCACGCCTGTAATCCCAGCACTTTGGGAGGCCTAGACAGGTGGATCCCGAGATCAGGAGATTGAGACCATCCTGGTTAACACGGTGAAACCCCGTCTCTACTAAAAATATAAAAAATTAGCCAGGCGTGGTGGTTGGTGCCTGTAGTCCCAGATACTCGGGAGGCTGAGGCAGGAGAATGGTGTGAACCCAGGAGGCAGAGCTTGCAGTGAGCCGAGATGGCGCCACTGCACTCCAACCTGGGCGACAGAGCGAGACTCCGTCTCAAAAAAAGAAAAAAAAATCAGTTAATCTAGCCAGGCACATGTTGGTCCTACAGAGATAAGAACGCTAGGTGCCACGTTGGTTGGCTCATACTGGCACCCTTCCCTTGGGATTACTTAGGCCTTTCTTCCTAAGCCTCCTTGTAGCAGGTTGAAATTACTCTATTCAAAGCTACCTGCATCTCAGTTCATTGGCTCCAGCACATTTATACTGCATTTGTGGTCTTCAAGCTCAGCCTTTTGAAGTCAATGCTTCATAATCCTGGATACATATTAGAACCACCAGGTGAGCTTTAACATGTACTGATGCCTGGACTCCACCCTAGAGCTTCTGAGTTGGTTGTTCTGTGAGGGTGCCAGGGCATCAGTGTTTTTTAAAAAGCTCCTTAGGTGATTTTTGTAGGCAACCCATGCTGAAAACCAAAGAGCCCTGAGAAATAACTCGATGCTTACACATTTTGATGAGAGATGATCAAGAGACACCAGCATCCTGAGGACTTTTCCGGTCATATTTATACTGCTTGTTTGGTTTTTCATGCAGCTTTTCCCATCTCATTCCCTATCCTTCTGCATCAGTAAGTTGTTAGTGAGGAAGGAGTCCTTGCCCCTGGAAATCCTGGAGCTGACACTGGAGACACGAGGGTACCTGGCCAGGGAGGGCTCAAGCTACTGCTGTTAGGATTCTCCTGTTCCCAATGGGAATTCCAACCAACTTAAAGGTGGCAGCGAGAACTGCTTAGGAGATACATGTATCCTTCTGAAACATGCTGAGTGGGGAACCCTGAGCTGTATCACCGCTGTGCTATAGTTGATTCACTTATTTGGTCTTCTGGGTGCAATCTGCGGTTCTGAACACAAGCCTTTGTACCATTGTCAATATCTTTCCTGGCCCAGTTCCCTGTTACATTGTGCTGGCTGAAATTTTATCCACTCTTTAAAGTTGACTCCAAATACTACCTGCTCCATAAAACCTTTCTTAAGTCTACCCCCTGCCAGTCTTGCATGTTGTTTTGAAGTTCGATAACATATGGCAGCAGACAAAGTAGAAATAGCAATGGGCTGGGGATCATGCCAAGCTCCAGTTCTGTGCAAACCAATAGCACTGGAGCACGTATACTCATAATCAGTTTTTGTTGAATGGCTGCGTGACCGACTAAATGGATGAACCGGTTGCCTTGGGTGAGAAACTGTTTGGAGCCTTAATATCTTTATCTGTAGAATAAGGTCATGCCTGGGTCTTGTTTAATGGTGAGTCCCATCCTTCTATTGGAATCAGAATCACTGGGGTCCTGAGAATCTGTGTTTAACATATACCCTTGGCGATCATTTTACTCAATAAAATTGGAAAAGCATTGAACTGGTGGTTATCTGTTCAATCAAAACAATGTGATGGCAGTTGCAAATGTATGACATTGGTATTTATAAATATGAGAAATTCCTTTTTTTTTTTTTGAGATGGAGTCTTACTCTTTTGCCCAGGCTGGAATGCAGTGGTGCAATCTCGGCCCACTGCAACCTCCGCCTCCTGGGTTCAAGTGATTCTCCTGCCTCACCCTCCTGAGTAGCTGGGATTATAGGTGTGTGCCATCACACCCAGCTAATTTTTGTATTTTTAGTAGAGACAAGGTTTCATCATGTTGGCCAGGCTGGTCTCAAACTCCTGACCTCAAGTGATCTGCCCACCTTGGCCTCCTAAAGAGCTGGGATTACAGGCATGAGCCACCACACCCAGCCAGAGAAAGTATTTTTGTTGAAGGAAGGTGGAAGAAATCTCCTGGTTGAAAAAACATTTAAGTGGTGGAAAAATCCTGAAATACTCCAGGAATATTAGGATTGTCTCCAGGTGGAGTTAAGTTGGAGCAGAGTGAGAATGACACACATGAGTATCATTAATTATTTGCATACCCTTCCCCTTTACAGTCAATGATTATGCATTAATTACCTGGTCATCTGGCTAAGCCAAGCACTGAGGATAAATGAATGATTTTTGCCATAACCTTTTTATGTAGATGTGGCCTTTATTATTATTCATCCTTGATGATGTCAGCTCCAGAACCAGGAACAGAAGCCCTAGGATGTAATTGAGTCCTATTTCCAAAACTGTCTTCTTAGAAGTTCCCGAGTCTGGAACTATGAATTAGAACTTCTTGCCTGACTGCCTTCCTTCTTTTACCCTCCCTCCCTCCCTCCCTCCCTCCTTCTTTCCTTCCTTCCTTCCTTCCTTCCTTCCTTCCTTCCTTCCTTCCTTCCTTCCTTCCTTCCTTCCTTCCTTCCCTTCTTTCCTCCTTTCTGTCTTTCCTTCCTTTGTTCCTTTGTTTTTTCTTTGATGGGGTCTTGCTCTGTTTCCTAGGCTGGAGTGCAGTGGTGTGATCATAGTTCATTGCAGGCTTGAACTTCTGGGCTCAAGAGATCCTCCCACCCCAGCCTCCCAAGTAGCTGGAGCTGTAGGTGCATGCCACCATACCCAGCTAGCTACGTATTTTTTTTTATTGGAATCTATGGATTCTGTTTTTCATAGGAATGACTCTCTGAATTTTATAAATGAGATAGGTGGGGAAGAATAAGATTTTCTTTATAGGCTTTTTTTTTTTTAAGCTATCTTTGCTGTAATGTACCGAATCTAAGTGAGGATTACAAGTTATGTTACAGGTTTTTGGACTGAAAATCTTCTAAAGATGATAAGTCACCAGCCGTGAAGACTTTATTCCTTCCCAAATCAGTATTCAACTTCAGACGAATTTTCTAGCCATCAGAGAAAGAGTGGACCTGCTGTGTTTCTGATTAATTTTCAGTGACCTTCTTGTTAGAAAAACTAGCTTCTATTTCTGACTGTATCACTGAGCCACTGTGTGACCTTAATTATGTTAAAACGCTTTGGGATATCTTGGTTTCACATTCTGTAAAATGGAGATAAAATACATTGCATACATCTTTCAGAAACAACATGAGGATTAATGAGATAATGTTATTAGGTGTATTAAAGTCACCCAACTTTTTTCATATTTAGATTTCTAATTCATTTCCTAATACTAAAATAGGGTCCTGTATTAAAATATAAACCAAACGACTATGCAGGATTAAGATTATAGTGAGTTGTCATAGTTATTTCCCAAAAAGAACGAACAGATGACAAATAGGATTAAGAAGCTTCTATATATAAATCCTATATATACATCTTTCATTTTACTTTAATTCTGTGTTTCACTAATACTTTGGAAGAGAGAATCTTTTACAGTTCTAGGAATCTTGATCCATATGCCAGGCTGTCTGCTTAATTTAAACATTACCAAAATGAATTAAAATCTTACACTGTCAATAATAATTTGCTTTACTGAGTAATGAGGGTGTTATCCCTAAGCAAGCATTCAGCCCAGAGCCCAGCCCCTGGTAGAGTGTTATCTCTGGAACAACTCAGTGCTTGCTGGAGGAAACCCAGGAACCAAAATTCAGAGGAGCTGTCCATCACTGCTGGCCCATCCATCATGCTGTGGCCCCACCTTGAACAGGGAATTTGCCTGCCATGAATTTCATCATTGGCTGCATTTCATAAGTCGAGGCTGGTAATCAGACAGGGTCACCCTGAAATCCCATCTGGTGAGTGAGGCATCACGTGGCTACATTTCTCTTCTGGATGGATGGCGTTTCCCAGCCTCTGGAGGTTTTAAAGGTATGAAAAGCAGCTTAGAAATGCCAAGGGAGCAGCTCTGCTAGCACATAAGTGGACACAAACAACAGGAATTGGAGACTGGGTGGGAGGAGAGGGGCGGGAGGGTGGAAAAAAAGGGAAGAGGAAAAGCAGAAAATAAAAAGAAAAAATATAAGCCAGGTGGGAGGAAGGAGATCATAGAATTCTACATAAAAGTGGGGATAAAGGCCAGGCACAGCGGCTCGCGCCTTTAATCCCAGCACTTTGGGGCCAAGTCGGGCGGATCACGAGGTCAGGAGATCAAGACCATCCTGGCCAACACAGTGAAACCCTGTCTCTAATAAAAATACAAAAATTAGCCTGGTGGTGGTGGTGTGTGCCTGTAATCCCAGCTATTCAGGAGGCTGAGGCAAGAGAATCGCTTGAACCCGGGAGGCAGAGGTTGCAGTGAGCCGAGATCCAGCCTGGGCGACAGAGTGAGACTGTCTCAAAAAAAAAAAAAAAAAAAAAAGGTGGAGATAAAAAGAAAAGAGCACAGATAGTGTGATAAACCAGAAAGTTACTTACATTTACGTTTACTGGGATGATAGGTTTGGGAGGTGGCAAGTCGACCTGTACCGATTTTCCCGAGAGTATTTCATTTTCAAACTGTTTACTTATGTGTACCCCACTGGAGCCTTTCCATAAAATAGGCCAATATTATCCTTTTTGCATATGTAAAAAAAGGAAAAAAAAAGCGTAAGCTTGTAAATTTGATGCAATCCTATTTGTTTGTTTCTGCTTTTGTTGCTTCTGTGTTTCCGAGAAATCATTGCCCAGATCAATGTGGTGGAGCTTTTCCCCTCTGTTTCCTTCTAGTAGCTTTATAGCTTCAGGTCTTATGTTTAAGTCTTTAATCCATTCTGAGTTGATTTTTGTATGTGGTGTAAGACAAGGGTCCAGTTTCATTTTTCTGCATATGAGTGTCCAGTTTTCTCAACGCCATTTATTGAAGAGACTATCCTTTTTCCATGGGGTGTTCTTGGCACCTCTGTTGAAAATCAGTTGACTATAAATGCGTGGGTTTATTTCTGTGCTCTCTGTCGTGTTCCATTGGTCAATGTGTCTATTTTTGTGTCAGTACCATGCTGTTTTCAGTAGCACAGGATCCAGCTAAGACTCTGGGAGGGGTCCTAAGAATGTGATTAGATCATCACATATTTTTGTAAACTTCACGAGAGGAACTACAGTCTTCAGACTGGTGCAGTCTCTTTCTTTTCTGACTTCCCCTTCATCACGGTTCATCTTATGCTCGGTGACGTTGGGCATTTTTGGCAATTGGCTGGGGGAAGTTGAGTTGGGGATGTATTTGGACAGAGCAGAATATATTTGGGGGCTTCTGGTCACTTTCATGTATGGTTAAGTTGTGGCTAGTTGTTCTGAGGTGGGAGTAATTCCCAGATGTGTCTCATGGAATCTGGTTCTGTTAGCAGAAGAGAAAAAAAGCTTGGAATGGAAGGCATTAGAAACTAATTTGGGGAAAATTTTTCCAGTCATCAAATGTGCAAAATTGCAAGCAAAGAATTCACTTGTTTTTGAAGCCTCATCAAAGTGGAGCTTCTCTTTTGCAGCACATTGTAATGATAAGTACGCTCTTTTTCTTTTTTTGATGGGGATCCGACAAAACAGAATTTACTATAATTTTTGTGTTTATAAAGTAAAACGAGTCATAGTAATACAAGTACACCTAAATGTGAAGTTACTTTTTAAAAATAAATCCCAACTATAATATTAGAAAAGCAATTTTAGTCAGTCATGTTAAAACTAATTTTAAACACCTTTTAGAAAATATTACAAAACTGTCACCATATAAAGATATCAATGAGTATGTAGCAAACAATGTAGGGAGAAAAGTATTATATGTCAGGCAGAATAAAAACATCTTATATTTCAGAGGTTTTTGGTATTTGTGGCTTTTATCAACTTCTAAATTTTTTATTTTAAAATTATCTATCTATCTATCTATCTATCTATCTATCTATCTATCTATCTATCTATCTATCTATCTATCTATCTATCTGTCTAGAGACAGGGTCTCACTCTGACACCCAGGCTGGAGTGCAGTGGCATGATCTTGGCTCACTGCAGTCTTGATCTCGGGGGCTCAAGTGATTTCCCACCTCAGCCTCCTGAGTAGCTGGGACCATAGACCCATTACCGTCACACCCGGCTAATTTTTTGTTTGTTTGTTTTTGTTTTTGAGAGGGAGTCTTGCTCTGTCGCCCAGGCTGCAGTGCAGTGGTGCGATCTCGGGTCCCTGCAAGCTCCGCCTCCCGGGTTCCCGCCAGTCTCCTGCCTCAGCCTCCCGAGTAGCTGGGACTACAGGCGCCGCCACCACACCCGGCTAATTTTTTGTATTTTTAGTAGAGACAGGGTTTCACTGTGTTAGCCACGTTGGTCTCAATCTCCTGACCTTGTGATCTGCCCGCCTCGGCCTCCCAAAGTGCTGGGATTACAGTTGTGAGCCACCGCGCCTGGCCATACCCAGCTAGTTTTCTGTATTTAATTTTTTTAATTGCTCTGATTTTATTTATCATATAAGTATTTCCCTTCATACTTAATTTTAGATTAATAATTGGGTATTTTTCTTAAAGAGAGTCTCTAAATCACGTATAATCTTTAGTTTCTACAAAACCTGGATTGAATCTTGAAAAGATCAGATAAATAGTTTTTCTATGGTCACAGAGAAATTGACAAAAGAAGCCAACAGAGCACAGAGCAGCTGTGCTGTGTTGGCTTCTTTGGCTTTCTGCCTAGTACCTTAGTCTTTCTCTAGCTTTAAGAGAAATGTTAAAGCCAGTGCTATATTAGATATGCGTTCTAGAAGGTATTTACATGTTTAAATTGATGTCACAAAATACATGAACATCAGAGGGATGTGACCCAAAAAGAAATGATTAATAATTCAATGTTTTTATTAAGTGGCAAATTTAGTTATAAAAAGATATTAAGTAAAATAGAAAATTAGCTGCATTTACTGTTTGTTTTACTTTTATATGTAGATGAATACAGTGCAAATGTATATTCAACAGGCAAGAGGAATAGCATCAAACTTGAAATCAGAAGGTCTTGATGAAAAGCCCGCTTCTACTTCTAAAGTACCTGGAAATGTGGTAGATTTGGTTACTTGTCCCCATAATTATCTCTCTTTTACTTCTTGAGTTGTAGCCCCATAGCTAGACTACATTTCCATCTTCTTTAGGTTAGGAGTAGCCATTAGAGGCTAACTTTGGTTAATGGGTTGCAAATTAAAATTATGTGGGCAATTGTGTGCAATGTCCTTAATAAGGCGCTGCTTCCTAACCTTCTTTCCCCTTCCCTCTGGGCTGGCATGCAGATGTGGTGGGTCCATTTTACCTAATGACACGGGCAAACCCAAGGGAACCGCAAGATAGGAGCCTGGGCCCTCAATTTCATGACATCTTTTCACTGTTTTAGGAGAGAAAAATAAGGAATAATTTTTTTTGAGCTATTGCATTTTCGAGATCTTCTTGTAAAAATAGCTTATCTTGTGCCCTAACCAACACAGTGAAATATTGGCAAGTCACCACCTCTCAAAGCTTCCATTTCCTCGCATGTAAAATAAGGGCGATAAATCAAGCCTGGTAACACGTGTCGCAGCTCTGAGTATTAGATAAAATAATATAGATCAGAGATGAATACATTGCATCATATAAAATGTTATTTTGTATTTTAGTATTGCAGCTACCAGAGGGGAGAAAATAAGATGAAGGTTTTATTTCCTATTTTTTACATAAACTTTTTATTTTGGAATAAGCTAAGATTAACAGAGAATTAGCAAAATAAGTACTGAGTTTCTGTATACCCCTCAATCAGTTTCTCTGATGTTAACCATTTACATTCTCATGACAGATTTGTCAGAACTAAAAACCAGCATTGGTACTTTACTGCTGCTTAGGTTATTTGGATTTCACTAGTTTTTCCATGAAATGTCCTTTTTCTCTTCCAGGATCCCATGCAGGAGATAGCATTGCATTTGTTGCCATCATCTTTTAGTCTGTTCTGTTCCGAATACTTTCTCAGTCTTTATTTGTCATGATCATGACAAATTCAGGGAGTACTGGCCAGGTATTTGGTAGAAGGTTCCTCTGTTTGAGTTTGTGTTTTCATGATTAGATTGGGGTGACTGAGGTGGGGGGAGGTGTATTAGTCTGTTCTCACATTGCTGTAAAGAAATACCTGAGGCTGGGTAATTTATAAAGAAAAGAGGTTTAATTGGCTCATGGTTCTGCAGACCAGTCCAGGAAGCATGGCAGCTTTTGCTTCTGGGGAGAAGATTCTGGGGAAGATTCCTGTCATGGCAGAAAGCAAAAGGGGAGCCAGCATTTCACATGGCCAGAGCAGGAGGAAGAGAGAGAGGAGGGAGGTGCCACACACTTTTAAACAAGCAGATCTCACTATCGCAATGACAGCTCCAAGGGGGATGGCGATAAACCATGAGAGACTGCCCCCACGAACTAATCACCGCCCACCAGGCCCCACCTCCAGCATTGGAGGTTACATTTCAACATGAGATTTAGACGGGGACACAGATCCAACCCATACGGGGGGAGGATTTTATTTTTAATGAAAACGGTAATTCAGAATAAAAATGCAGTGTGTGTGTGAGAGAGAAAAAAACCTCCTTTTTCAATTTGATTGCCTCATCGACTCTGACTGCTGTTCTAGTTAGCATACTCCTGTCATAGAGCAGAATTGCTTACTGAAGCTCTATGAGGTACCTTTGAGAATCACGACAATGCATTCAGCCTCCTGTCTTTGTCCTGATACCTCTGGAGAAGACTGAGTTGCTTCTTTGTCGCATTCATTCCAGAAAGATGTCTAAAAAGCACAGGGTTGTGAGTCTGGAACTTGATGACAGATAGACCAGTGTCTAGTCCAGTTGAACAGAAAAGAGTGTATTTTAGAAAAACTGTCCACTGACAGCTTCATACCACAGTGAACTGATCAGCAAATCCTCAACACATTGGGATGGTTTTATTGTTATTGTTTTATTTTTTTCAGAGTGAGGGAGGGAGGTAAGAAGGAAGGGAGAGAGGGAAAGAGGAACAGAGGACTATTACAAAAGCAAATGTGAATTATAGATGAGAAAAGAGATGGGACTTGGTGAATTTAGAATCTTAAGGAAAAGTCTAGATGAACAGGGAGACTAAAATCTTTTCTTGGATGCTGACCTATAGTTTGACTCCCCAGATACAAAAAGGAGAAAGCAGTATTTTGATTGGGACAGAAATTAACCTACTTCTTTCTTTATTTACTTTTCAAGGTGAGCAAGATCTGGGAAAAGGCCTGCTAGCAAATTTTGTTTTTATTATTTCAAACAAAGATAATCATTTTGAAAGGCATTAGACTTTCAAAAAAATTTCAAAAAATTTTAATTATTTCTGGCTATCTGAGGTCTTGATTATGCAAAATTCCCATCAGAACACACACACACACACTCTCTCTCTTTCCTATACTTAAGAAAAAAATCGATATTGAGAAAACTATGACTGAAGAGAGCTTAATTTTGATTAAATTTTGGGGTCCATTCTTTCAAGAGCTCTTTCAGCTAAATGCTCAAATCCAGTCTGTGGGTAGCTCTCAGTATCTGTCTTTCTTTTAAGGTCTGGCTCTGCAAATCTTGTCCTGGCCTCCAAAGACACCATCTCAGAGGGTGCTTGGTGTATTTCAACTTAATCTTTGTCCACACACTCCTTTCTCTACACTTGGCTTTCCTCTGACCATGTATCTTTTTACTGACCATTATTTCTCTACTTCTCAATAATCCCCCTGCCCAGCTCTCTCTTACTTCAGCCTCACAGCCCAGTCTTCACCACACTCTGCTGACCCTTCTTAAATGCATGTCTATTCCATCCATTTCTTTCTATCTCTATTGGCAGGGTCTGGTACAAGCCATTACTGCTTTTCTCCTGGACTAATTCATAATCTCCAACAAAGCTAGAGTGATATTACTGAGACATAATTCTCTTTGTATCAGTTCTACATGCTTTAAGCTTTTCATTGGCTTCATTTTTCTTTCCTTGAGGGCAGTCAACATTCTGGAGAAAATTGCTGATAATAGATGGAGCCCTGCTCGATCTGATTCACCCTTATTTCCCTGGTCAGATCTCGTTGCATTCCCTCCTGCTGTCCTTATTTGCCATCTCTCCACCTGCTTTCCCCCCTTGTCCTTCCCATCTCTCTCCATCATTGACGCTGCAGTCACTCCTTTTAGTCCCTGGAGGATTCCCTGGTTTTGCTTTCTCTTCTCAAGGCCTTCAGTCAACACTCTCCAAATCCCGCTCCTTTTCCTCTTTTAGGATGCTATGGTCTCATTCAATCCCCAGGAAAATCTTCCTGACCTCCTCTTCTACTAATTTAGGTTGGTTTTCTCCACTGTGTGTCCATAGAACTCTAACTTTCCCTTTAGTAAATCATCCTTTTTTGTGATTATTCATGGGCTTGTATTTCCCTTGGTATTTAACTCCTTGTTAAATAGTTTGTAAATAAATTTCTTAACCATTTCAAAGATGTACACATCCTAGAACCTCTCATGAACCACATTACAGAGGAACGGAAGATTCACTTGAGTTACAAAATATGGCAAGTAAATAGTGGAAGGATCTATTACCTGTTGTTGTTGTTTCTGGGACAGGGTCTCTTTCTGTTGTCCAGACTGGAGTGCAGTGGTGTGATCATGGCTCACCGAAGCCTCCAACTCTTGAAGTGATTCTCTTACTTCAGCTTCCTGAATAGCTAGTATTATAGGTGTATACCATCAGGCCCAGCTAATTTTTAATGCTTTGTAGAGACTGGGTCTCACTATCCTTGTACTCCTGGGATCAAGTGATCCTCCCATCTCAGCCTCCCAAAGTGCTGGGACTATAGGCGTGAGCCACTGTGTTTGCCCTGGTTTTTCTTCTTAGTGCACAAGTTTTCTTTTACTATACACATATTGATGACTGCTCTATATTGTACTGTAAAATAGCTGCAACCTGTAGGAAAATGTAGCAGTTTCTTTTTGATAGTATACTCAGAATTTAATTTTCTCTATTCCTTTTATCTACCCTAAGCGAGGGCCCATAGTAGAAGGCACTGGATGTTGTAGTTTCACAAGTTATGATACTTACATAGAGAATTAAGCATGCCTGGGATTACTCACAGAAAAATGACTAGCTGTAACCAACAACCTTGATTTTGTTACATGTCTGCATAAGTAGCATAAGTAGTTATATTCTTTTTTTTTTTTCTTTTTTTGAGACAAAGTCTCACACTGTCACCCAGGCTGGAGTGCAGTGGCATGATCTCGGCTCACTTCAACCTCTACCTCCTGGGTTCAAGCGTTTCTCCTGCCTCAGCCTCCCGAGTAGCTGGGATTACAGGTGTGCACCACCACGCCCAGCTAATTTTTGTCTTTTTAGTAGAGACAGCTTTTCACAATGTTGGCCAGGATGGTCTCGATCTCTTGACCTCATGATCCACCCGCCTCGGCCTCCCAAAGTGCTGGGATTATGGGCATGAGTCACCAGTGCTCGGCCAGTAGTTATATTCTTAAATTGATATCCAAATGCAGTTAATTGTAACAACTGTGAGAAGGGTTGCATGCTTCCAGAACGATGAATTATACATGAAGAGAAAAGTACAATGATCAGTTTTGATAGAAATTTTAAAAAGATTTAGAATCTCTGATTTAGATGTGATAAAGTTTTCTTCTAAACACTTGACTCTTATGTTGAAGACTCCAATGTGTCTACACTTAACATTTCTATTCCTTTGGCTTCCATTTTCGTGAATGTTGATGTTTGATTATGAGTCTCTCCCCTTTGAAAACATTATGTATTTTCCCTTGACTATTTCCAGAGGAATATTTTTCATTTTAAGTTATAAAACTGGTTTTAAGTTTAATCTTGAAAAATTTCCTTTTGGAGCTAGAAATCTAGATGTTGTTCTTTGGAAGCTATTGAATATAACTAACACATTTCTGTCATTTCCATGTATATCTACTCACATTTAGAGATGAAGTGCAATTACACCTATTTATAGTGTTATGTAACTAGGAGTCTGAGTTTTATCCCAACTGACATAGTGAATTGTGGAAAAACGCATAAGAATGTTTCTGTGTTTTTATTACAGCTATGATTGACTTGCTGTGACAGTCTATCCTCCTAACAAATGCAATATTACTGCTAAAATGTCCCCATTCAGCAGAAATGCATAAACAAGGAAGGGAAGTAATGTAATTTTAGCTTATATTTACCTTTGACTTGTGGTTCCCAGTTTTGGATGGCAGCCACAAAAAACCAAGCAAATTCCCAGGATGCCAGGCCACAAGGCAGTTTCCGGCAACAGTAAGTGATTGCAGCTTTCTTAGAACTTTCCAAATATAACTTCTTCATAACAAGTATTTAAAGGCAAATAGAGTTACATTCTCTTGCTTATGAACATCTACCTTATAAACATCTGTAAAAAGAAAAGCTTTAGACAAATTAAAGGTAACAGCGTTTAATCGAGCAAAGAACTCTGTGCGTCGGGCGATCCTCAGAACCAGAACAGGTTCTGAAAGACTTTCTGAGGCTGCCACATGGCTGGTTAATGTTTACGGACAAAAAAAACAAGGTCACTGAAGAACAGAAGATGGAAGGAGGTGTGCAGACAGCTCAGCTAGTTAAAGCTTGGTATTTGCCTGTTGAACCGGGTTTCAATAGCTGGCCACCTGTCATTGACTGAAGCTTGGCTGCCGTGATTGGCCGAGACTCAGCTATTTGTTACAAAGGCAAATTCCTAAGTCAGATTTTCAGTTTGTTTCCCTACTAAGTTAAGTCACAGGTTGTCTTGTAGGGCTCATATGGAGACTTTTAAAGCTTAAATTTAGTTTGATTTAACACATCTCTTATGTGCACTTTCCTGTTGCTGCTGTCATGGTGCTCCCCTCCCTCCCAGATGTTGGGGACTTTCTTATTCTGTTGATCCAGCTGACAAAATCCTGTGGTTGTTCATACCCTTCACACATGCCTGCCACCTCTCCCTTTCCTAGTGCCACTGCTGGTGCTAACTGGTCTTGTCACCCCTCTCTTCTTGATGCTGGAGCAGAGTTGAGTTTTGTAACTCTGGGCTTATGGACATTCTAGATACAGCATGAACTGGAACTCTGAATGTGTTTTCCTTTAGGAATTCACATGGTAAACCACCTTATTCATCTGTGTGGAGGGTTGAATGGTTTTTTTCCTCTGCCTTAGAACGAAATCATCACACAATAATAGTTGCGTGGAAAGTCTATTAAACACTGACTTAGGAAGGGTGGATGGTAATTTGTGAAAAACTGGAATTGCCTGGGCCTCCAGCACTGTTCATATTTATGTAGTATATATATTAATTTAGTAACAAAATGGATTATGATTTTAAGAAACATATCAGTTTTGAAACAAGCAAAACTACTATTGTATGAGTAGTGTAGGGGAAGAAAGATGTGATACCTTTTTTTTTTTTTGAATCAATTATAAGAGTAACAATCAACACTCCTATAACAAAAACGGGTTAACAAGAGAAAAGCATAACAACTTTATTTAACCAAAGTTTTATGTGACACAGGACACTTCAGAAATGATGACTCAATGAGCCGGGGAAAATGGCTTACTTTTATGCTTAGGTTTGATGAAGAATGGACAGCCATGTAGAAATGTGATTGAACAAAAATAGTACAATCTAGTGGTAACAGACCAAGGTCTATCTGTTCAGATTCTTCTAGATGTCGCTGGGTAGCATTTCCCCTGAACCCCACTGTATGGGGCAGAACTCCTCTGGAATGAGGGTCTTCAAGGCAGAAGGGAGAAGGCAGAGAGTAACCTTTCTAGGTTTTATGGTTTGCTTTGAAGAGAGGTTCTAGTTTCTATGACACCTTAAGTAAGAGAAATCCTGGGGTTGGTGTGATGGCTCATGCCTGTAATCCCAACACTTTGGGAGGCTAAGGCAGGAGGATCACTTGAGGTCAATAGTTCAGAACCAGCCTAAGCAACATGGTGAGATCCTTTCTCTATTTAAATATATATTTTTTAAAATAAAAAAATAAAGGAAAGAGGAATTCTGGTTTCTATTACTTGCTTTGGAGCAGAAAGAGGGTTGGGAGACAGGAGAAGGTCAGAGAGATTTTGATTCCGCGCTGCTTCTGAGGTCTTTCCATTTTCTTTAGTTCAAAGTACTCAGCATACCAAAGTGCCATGCTTTGGGCCATCATTTTCTGAGTTTGCAAAATAGTATAGCAATCAACTCAAAAGTAAAACACAAGGTTTGGTCGACTGGCATTTGAGTAGCCCTGTCCCATGTTTACAAAAGTGTTGGAATTCTAGAATTTTGCCAATGGATAATCATGTGACAAATGCAGAATCAAGATGACTGGGAATAATTTTGAGTTTGACCTTTCCCTTTTACCACTCCCATCTCTAAAACACATACATTTGGAAAGCAGATTTAGAAATATTCAATGCTCTTTCAAGTTATCTATGCTTAAAAATTTATTTTTAAAGGAAATGTTGTCTATTGAGCCTAAATCACTATGCTCTTTGGGAGTTTAGTAAGAAGTAATTGGATATGAAACAGAAGGTACAGGTGGTTGGGGAGGTCCTGTGACTTCAGGAATGAATATGAATTTCATTAATTAAAATGAGATACTCAAAGTGGAAATCATACAAGAAATAAATTGTTAGAGGAAATACAGAGAAACTTCTTTGGTAAGAATTAAGTGAACAAGTGACTGAAAATGGTCTATCATATAACCATATAATTATACGGATATTTTTTCTTTGATGAAAGGAAAAACTGGTCATTTGGGGACTAAAATGGACGAACAGAGTGGGGAGAACAAGCTAGGTATAGGGAGGATTTTTATTCTGCAGCCAAAATCTTCCAATTGATGCCTTATCCTTTTAAAAGAATTATGAGGATTACATTTTCTCTAAAAGATGAAGTTTCAGTACATGATTCATGTCTTTTACTATTCTACCTTTACACTTACAATTTCTTCACTTAATAAAAGCAGCTCTATGGAAAGGTACCTTCAAAAGTATCAGGAAAATGATGAGTAGCAAGAAGATGGGACAAACTGAGAAGAAGCAGGGCAGGGAGGGAATGAGAGGAGCTGAGAGTGCAGACAAGAAATTACTTCTTAGTACAGAAACATCTGCTCACAGAAGAGAAAAGGACGGGAGGGGCAACGTGCTTACAGAAAGGAAATCAAAGTCAAAATATCATGCCAAGCTAGAGAGAAGGCAAGATTCGGAATCCAGGAAACTAGGTCTGGATTTAATGTTCAGAGATTCCAGTGTATATCAAGAGACTTACACAGAAAAAGGCCAGGAAGGGTAACCAGAATTCCAGGCCAGCAGAACTCAGTTCAAATTATGGAGTGCATGAAAAACACACCATGTCCTGGAAACTCTTCTGGGTGCATAGTTCTGAAGACACAGTCAGAGAGCTAAGCTGGCATGTGTGGGTGTCTAAAGGCTTAAGTGACAGAAGGGACAAACAGAGTAAGGTGTGGGTAGGTGGAAGGGAAGAAAATATCTCTTTTTCTACTCATCTTAGGTTCGTGGGTGAGGCCCCTATAAGGCCCTTGGCCCCAAAAAGATTTGCCGAAAATTACCAACATAAGGCAGATTGATTAGTAAAAGAAAAGGCATACAAATTTATTAACACGTATACACGAGAGCTTTCAGAATGAAGACCAAAAGATACAGAAGAAATTGTCCATTTTTATGCTTAAGTTTAACAAAGTATGGACAGCCATATAGAAACAGGATTGAACAAAAAGAGTACTCTAATGTTAATAGACAGAGTGGGAAACCCAGCAAGCCCTGAATAGATTCTTCTCAGCCTCTCTAAGCAAGCATTCCTTTCTTCTCAGTATGGGGAAGGACCCTCTCTGGAATGGGATCTTATGACCTACAGTCAAACAAGGTAGGTCAGATAGTTTCTTTATGGCTAGTTTTACATAGAAAGGTGGAGGGAATATTAGAATAATAGTTTTAGGTTTTATGACTAATTTGGGGGAGAAGGGTTCTGGTTGTAAGACCCACCAGAAGGAAGAAGGATTCTAGTTTCTATGGTGAGCCTTGGGAAAGAATGGGACTGAGAGATAGCCGGGCAGGAGAAGGGCAGAGAAAAACTTGCTTCTGAGGCCTTCATTTTGGGCTGTTGTTTTCTGATCCACAACGTTCCCCATTGTGAAATTTCCCCTAGAAGTTTCATAGTCCAGAAATAGAGTTGCTGGATTGTCTTAGAGGCCATTAAACCAGTTTTTCAACCCAGAGACTAGGCCAGTCCAGTTAAATAGTTAACAGTTGAATCAAGCAGTGCTGTTGTCGATGGGCTTCCCCCAATGTCAGTCCTCTATGTGATTTGAGCAACTGGATATTCAGTAAGAGGCACTTCTATGTATATCAAAGAAAAACCAAAGTTAATGGTTAGAACAAACTATAAACTCAGTTTTTTAGTCCAGAGGTCAGTTGACTGTTGACGGTTGAGAGGATTTTTAGATGTTGAGCTTGAAGCATGTTCAGATGAAGTCAGAGAAGATAGTGGCAATCTGGTTTGCAGTTTACATGAGATATTCCAGGAAACTTTCTGTAAAGTCAATACATCAACAAACATGAAGACTGTTCATATATTTAGTTGCTATAGTGATTTCTCTTAAAATTTATATCAAGTTGTCTAGCTTCAGCTTTTGGGGCTTTAGGAAAAAAGCAGTTTTAATTTCAGTGATTCCAAGACAGACGTATGGGGAAAAATGGGATACATTAGTTATAGACTTGTAGCTACAGGAGAGTTCAGGATTGAATCCAAATTGTAGATAAACAATAAAAACTCAAAAGTAATAGATGAGGCTATAATCTAATAATAACTGTACTATATAGCTTTTTTCTGAAGCGTAATTTCTCTCTCTCTGGTTCCCCATTTTTACCAAGGTTGTACATAATACAACCAATTTATTTGCAAAACACGTTTTACTCTTATTAAACTTGGCCTGATGATTTGCATAGAGTGCAGCAAGAATAGTGATTCACTATATAGGCTCCTTTAAATTGACTTTGCTGGGACTTTTAAAATAAGAAATCTCAAATTAGACTTTTAAAAGACTCTCTAGGCTAGCCAAGCTGAGAATTTATCTGTAAATTGGGTAAATTCTTCTCTTCTTGAGTTCCCAAAATAACTTGAGCTTCATGGATCTGTCAAGAAATTGACATTCTTTACTTACCACAGGTCAGAAACTTTGTAAAGAAATTGCTTAGACAAGGTACGTGCTAGTGTTTTGAAGGGGCTTTTTATTAATTCACTTCAATTCCTCAAAGCAGTCTGGTCACATGCCACTCCAGTCAAAGCCTTGGTAAAATAACCAGTGTTTCCAATTGTGTCCTGTTACAAAAGAAAACAGATTCTTATTGAATTTATGCAAATAACTATATTGCCATAAATTAAGAATACTCACAAATTGTTTCCAATTCTGGAGAAATATGGTAGAGAGAAAGAAAAATGCTTTCATTTTGCTTGCAAAAGTGTATTTTACCCAATTTGTCATAAGTTATAAATAGCTTAAAAGAAAAAAAAGTATAATAATTAAAAAAAAGAAAAAAAAAGTTCTCTTTACCCTGGAAAACTAAACATTGAAAGAATCAGCAATGTTTCTAACCAAAAAAGTCATTAAAAGTCATTTCAGACAATATGAATAATCATACCACAAAGTACCAAAAGGTATACCAGAGTCACTATACCAAGACCAGTCATACGTATACAAATGTTTTTCTTTCACTAATGAAAACTTTGCAGAGGAGACAAGTGGTAATTTTCATTGGCTGCTCAACCAGATTATGCACAGAGAGCGGCTGGGGGTCTGACTGGTAGAAAAATTCTTATCCTTTTGCTGGCTTGTCAGGTTCTTGGGTTGTCTTCTTTGTAGCTTCTAGAAGAGCACAGCAGGTTTGGTGATCCCGTTTATAACACCAAACTATAGGAGCCAAGGCCCTTGGCCCCCTAAATTTTTGCTCGAAATCTCTGACATGAGGCAGATTGATTAATAAAATAAAAATTTATTTATTTATTTATTTATTTTAAGACAGTGTCTTGCTCTGTTGTCCAGGTTGGAGTGCAACGGCATGATCTTGGCTCACTGCAGCCTCAACCTCCTGGGCTTCAGTGATCCTCTCACCTCAGCCTCTCAAGTAGCTCAGGCCACAGGGACCATGCCTGACTAATTTTTAAATATTTTTTCTAGATATGGGGTCTCCCTACGCTGCCCAGGCTAGTCTTGAACTTCTGGGCTCAAGGGATCCTCCTGCTTCGGTCTCCCAAAAGTGGTGGCAATACAGGTGTGATCCACTGCGCCCAGCTTCAAATTTACTTAATGTGTATACATGAGTCTTCAGAATGAAGAGCCAAAGATAGAGGATATTGTCCATTTTTATATTTAGATTTAACAAAGTTAGATAGCCATGTAGAAATGTGATTGGATGGCCAGGCGTGGTGGCTCATGCCTGTAATCCCAGCAATTTGGGAGTCCAAGGAGGGTGGATCACTTGAGGTCAGGAGTTAGGGGCCAGGCGTGGTGGTGACTCATGCCTGTATTCCCAGCACTTTGGGAGGCTGAGGCAGATGGATCACGAGGTCAGGAGATCGAGACCATCCTAGCTAACATGGTGAAACTCTGTCTCTACTAAAAATACACACACAAAAAAAAAAAAAAAAAAAAAGGCAGGCGAGGCAGTGTGCATCTATAGTCCCAGTCGCTGTGGAGGCTGAGGCAGGAGAATGGCATGAACCTGGGAGGCAGAGCTTGCAGTGAGCCGAGATTGCACCATGCACTCCAGCCTGGGTGTTAGAGCAAGACTCTGTCTTTAAAAAAAAAAAAAAAAGAAGGAGTTCGGGGCCAGGCTAGCCAAAATAGTGAAATCCTGTCTCTACTAAAAATATAAAAATTAGCCGGGTGTGGTGGCGGGCGCCTATAATCCCAGCTACTCAGGAGGCTGAGGCAGGAGGATTGCTTGAACCTGGGAGGCGGAGGTTGCAGTGAGCTGAGATTGTGCCACTACACTCCAGCCTGGGTGACAGAGTGAGAGTTTGTCTAAAAAAAAAAAAAAAAAAAAGTGATTTGACAAAAAGGATAGATTCTAATGTAAATAGGCTGAGTGGGGAAACCCAGCAAGCCCTGTCTGTCTAGATTCTTCTCAACCTCTCTGAGCACACATTCCTTTCTTCCGGGTGTGGGGCAGGATCCTTTCTGGAACGGGGGATCTTATGACCTTTAGTCAAACAAGGTAGGTCAGATAACTTCTTTGTGGTCAGTTTTTACACAGAAAGGCAGAGGGAAAATTAGAATAATCGTTTGAGGCTTTGTAACTAACTTTGGGGAGAAGAGGTTCCGGTTTCTAAGACCCACCGTGGGGAAGAGGGAATCTAGTTTCTATGGCTAGTCTCCAGGGAAAATGGGACTGAGAGATAGCAGGGCAGAGAAAAACTTTTGCTTCTGAGGCTGCTGTTGAGACCCTCATTTTGGGGTGTTGTTTTCTGAGCCCTAACATTAACAAGAGAAAAGTCATACCAAGTAAAGTTTTACATGATATGGGAGCCTTCATAAGGAAATGAAGACCTGAAGAAACAATGAAACCTGAGTGCTTTTTACAGTAGGTTTGATCAAGAGTAGAGAGTCATGGAGAAATATGATAGGACAAAGAGGGTTTAAAGTAAATGTAATCAACGGAAGGAAACTTAGTAAAGTCTATTTGCTCAGGTTCTTTTTGTATCCCTGTGTCTTCAGACATAAGGATGTTCCCTTCTTTTGGGTATAGGGAGGGTGTTATGACCTGCTCCAGAGAAAAAACGTAGGGCAAGATCAGAGTGACCGTCCTACTTCTGTGATTTTCTTAAATTCCTTCAGCTTTGGGGTAACGTGTTTAACCCCACCATGGGAAAGTGGACAACAGTATCAATGGCTTCTAATTCTTACAGTAAAAATGTCTCATAAATATTACGTAAAACCTGGCTTTAAAGAAGGTAAAATTGGATTTATCCAACAGTGTTTCGGGGAAGCATTTCTAATGATTCAAGGGGACAGAAAACTGAACAAATGAGGTTGGCAGTGTTGAATATGTGTCCAGGAGCTCACTGAGGAGGGAACTTGTCTTAGTCATCTCGGGGTCTTTAGGATCTAGAGCTTAGAGCTGACTTATAGCTTAATAAAGTGTTTACAGTTCCTTATAAGATTCTTTAAAATTCTTCCTTAGTGACCATGGGAAGGCAGTTTTTATCTTCCCAGACACAGATTTGAATAATTTAAAACCGGTTGTAGCCACATTGGGGTTGTAGAGTATCCAAGTTAACAGCTGAGGGGCTGAATTCAAGCTTCCGACAAATTAATTTTTTTTTTTGTCTTAATCAGCTCAGATTGTAAAACATCATTAAATTGAGATTCCCTTGGAAGAGAAGTACACTCCCCAGTTTTAAACTTTGTACTCTCTTAAGGGTCAATAATTTGGGTCTCAGGAATAAACTATAGACAGATTGACAGAAGAAAAAGCATACAATTCATTACTTGCAACTGAACAGAAGCCTCACAAAATGTAAGAGTGAAAGAAAGACCAGATGACTAAAGGTGTTGCGCCACACGGAAAGGAATTGAAGCTGGGGTGCCCTGGAGGTGGTAGCACCAAGCTCTGGGGGCAAAAGGAGGAACTGCACAGTGAGAAAGGCTGTCTTATGCAGATCAAGTCTCTTTGGCAGCAGCCCTCAGAAGAATAGGTGGTAGCCAGTGGTACAAGTTTCTCTGAAGGAGGTTTCAGACTATTATTCTCTTTCTGTGAGTTAATCTTTCGTGGTTGCTATTTTTCTGGGGGAACTTCCCTCAGTCAGATAAGGCAAGATCAGAGAAAGCCCTCACCTGCATTTGCTGCTTTCTAGGTGCTCTTGGTTTGAGGTTTAAAGCAGCATATTTGAGGGTATCATTTTCTGAGCTGCAACAGGAGAGTTCCTTATTACATGACAATTGTTTTGGTAGCCTCATGCCTGAAGGCACTGGAGTTTGACCCTTTCTCAATCCCTGGGAAAGGAAGAAGCGCAGCTAGCTGAGTGAGCTGATGTAAAAAACCCAACATCGATGTTTTCAAGCTTGCACTGCTACATTAAGTGGCTTCCTAAACTAGGGGAAGATACTTACATCTTCGTATTTGTTCAGGTCACCTCTCTGGTTTCCCATTGCCCTATTAGCAGGCAATCTAGAACCTCCTTCTTAATGACCCGCTCCAGCCAGGTAGGTCCTATTTGCAAACACTAGATTTTCCAGGCACCATTAGACACTGATGGTACCACAAAATTCTCTTGGTGCACCTCCCGGGCTTAGGGCTTGTTTTCCAAACACAATTGCTGAGGCCAGATTCTGGGCCTGGCCTGTGCATCAATTTCCCACTGTGCTCAGCAAACCAGTGTTTCCCCCTCGCCCAACAACAACTTCCTACACCTTTATCTGGGAAGCTCAGACTAGGAGTATATCAGGAAGGTTACAGGCATATGATTTGGATGCAGCACCAAATTTTTTCTTAGACCCTGGTCCCCAGCCAGACTGACCTCCCCTCCAGGTGACTGTTGACCCTGACAGAATTTTCCTAACTTCAAGATTCTGGGAAAAGAGTTGGACTGTTGATATCCTCCTTCCCAGAAGGCTCTAGATTCTTTATGTAAATAGATCCATTTCCTCCCAAGTGACAGCTTTGGTTACCTTGTGTTTCCTTCAATCACTAGACCTTTGCTGGAATAACAAAAACTGTTTTTCACGCTCCGGAGCCCTGCACCCACGCTATCAGGCTTATTCTCTCTACATTTACTAATTAAGAAAGATCACTCAAATCCTTCCTGCAATGGAGAAGACTTGCTTGCTTCCTGGTGACTTTCCCTAATTTATTTTAAAACCACGTCAAGCATCCTGTTGGCTCCTGCACAGGCATCCTACTGCATTCACATTTTTTCACATGGAATTTTTGTGTTGACTTAGAAAACAGAAACTCGTGTATAAATAATTCACAAAGAAAGATGATAGGATCTAGTAGTGTGGGCGAATTCTTTGAAATAGTTACCTGAATTATAAATTATAAGGGTCTCTAAAGTCTGTTTCCAGAAGGCTTTTACCAAATACAACAATTAATTGCATTGCCAGAACTTTCTAGATTCTAAGCTGCTTTCCGACAGGGTCGCATTTATGCTCCTTTCTATTTCATATATAATTTAAAAATCTCAAAGAATGTACCCTGGGAATATTCTAAATACGAGTGGCCAGATCCTATCCAAAAAAAAAAAAAAATGATTTTAAGATCCGTTCCACCAATGCGACTCCATCTGATTGAATTGAGAAAGTAATTGAGCACATTTGGTAGTAGGTCAGCCCTTTTACTAAATTATAAATATGTTAACTAAATGGTGCTGCATCCAAATCATATGCCTGTTCCATTCCTGATATACTCCAAGTCTGAGCTTCCCAGATAAATATTCAATGAAAAGGCTTTAGGCACACAGCTTCTCCTACTGGCCATTTAAATAATCAGGTGTAGGAATGTTTCAGGAGAAATGTAGGCATTTATGATTTTAATGGACTGTTTTTCAATGTTAACTCATAACAGACTTCATTGTGGCCTCAGTTGCATGTGCCAACTAGACACACTTCCTGTTTTTTAAAATTTTTAATTGTTACTTTAAAAATATTAATGAATCCGGCCGGGCGCGGTGGCTCACGCCTGTAATCCCAGCATTTTGGGAAGCCAAGGTAGGCAGATCACGAGGTCAGGAGATCGAGACCATCCTGGCTAACATGGTGAAACCCCGTCTCTACTAAAAAAAAATACAAAAAATTAGCCGGGCGTGGTGGCGGGCGCCTGTAGTCCCAGCTACTTGGGAGGCTGAGGCAGGAGAATGGCGTGAACCCGGGAGGTGGAGCTTGCAGTAAGCCGAGATCGCACTCCAGCCTGGGCGACAGAGGGAACTCTGCCTCAGGGAAAAAAAAAAAAAAAAAAAAAAATTAATGAATCCACCTGGTTAGAAACACCTATAAAATCTATACAGTGAGCAGGCTCCTTTCCACCTGGTCTTACACTGCCTTAGTTGGCACCATCTTTCCAATAGGGTAACATTTATTCCATTAACTTAGAGATTTTAAATGTATGTGTGTGTATATGCCTTCATGTATGTATATACGTAGATTGTCAGAGTTTAAAGCACAATACCCCAAAGTATGGTGCTTTGGCATGCTCAGTACTTTAAACTGAAGGACACTGGAAAGGCCTCAGAACCAAGTTCTCTCTGCCCCTCCGCTGCTCTCCTGTCTTCCACCCCTCTTCCTCCCCCAAACTGAATTACAGTAACCAGAATTTCTCTTGCCCAAGGCGGATCATAGAAACTAGAACCCCTCTCTTCCAAATCAAGCCATAAAACCTAGGAAGGTCACTCTATCCCCTCTCTCTTGAAGACCCTCATTCCTGAGAGGTCCTGTCCCATACCCGGGAGGATGGATTGCTACATGGAGAAGTCAAGAAGAATCTGAACAGACAGGCTGGGCTGGGTTTCCTGCCTCCGTCTACTACCATTAAATCTTACCCTTTTGTGCAATCACATTTCCACACTGCTGTCCATGCTTCGTCAAAACTAAGCACAAGGAGAAACAGTTTTCTCTGAGTCTTTGGGTTTTCATTTCTGAAGACTCTCATGTCATATAAAACTTTGATTAATAAACTTGTTATGCTTTTTCTTTGTTAACCTGTCTTTTGTTGTAGAAGTGTCAGCCTGATCATTGGTGAGAAAATGTATCATATCTTTCTGCTCCTACAACATGCACATATGCGAACATATATACATGTGCCTTGTATGTATGTATGTACATATGTAGTGTGTGTGTCTGGAGGAGGTTGGAGGTGAGGGAGGGAGACAGGAATACAAATAGGGAGCCGGAGAGAAATAGACATGAACTCGGTTAATATATAAGCAGATACTAATGTTACTTTTCTGCCCTTTTTACACAAATGGCAGGCAGCATCCTATACCGATTATTCTACAAGTTGTTTTATTTCATATTTATTACTATATCTGGAAGATAATTATATAACAGTCTGTAAATAGCCTCTGTATTCCTTTTATAGTTGCATAGAATTTTGAGTTGTTTCCAATTTTATGTAATTACAAATTATGCTTTATATGACATAATAACTGTGACATATATTATTTGACATATGCCCAAGTACTTCTGTAGAATGAAATTTTGAAATTGGAATTGCTAATTCCGAAGGTATATTATGAATGTTTTTATTCTTGTAGATGTCTAATTACATTCCATTAGTAAATATGCCAAGTTACAGCCCCACTGGCATTGTGGGAGTGTTGACTTTTTCCACAGTTTAATCAACACAGTGTATTATCAAACTTTTGAGTTTTTATCCATTTAACAGGAAAACATGAGCAACTCAATGTAGTTTTAATCTGTATCACTTACGGGTGAGATTATACATCTTTTTCATATAGTTAAGATCCTTTTATATTTCCTTTTTTGTGAATTATTCTTTATCATTTATTTATTACTTTAAATAGCTTTTTTCTTATTGTTGAAATGTACTTTATATTTTAGAGATATTCTTTGTCTGCAATATAAACTTGCAATATCCTTTCCAGTTTGTCATTTAATTTCATTTTTGCTTATAGGTGTTTATTTTTTATTTTTTGGTTTGGTTTTTACACAAAAGTTTTGATTATAGAGTTGAGTTTATCCATTTTGTATAGCTTCTCAATAATGGATTCACAGTTGGAAATGTCTGCCTTTTTTTTTTTTTTTTTTTTTGTACGTTTATGACTTTTTTTTTTTTTTTGATACAGGATCTTGCTGTGTCACAGTGGCACAATCACGGCTCATTGCAACCCTGACTCCCCCGGCCCAAGCAATCCTCCCACCTCCACCTCCAAAGTAGCTGGGACTACAGGTGTGGCCATGCCTAGCTAACTTTTAAAATTTGTTCCAGAGATGGGGTCTCACTCTATTGCCCAGGCTGGTCTTGAACTCCTGAGCTCAAATGTCCCACCAACCTTGTGCTCCCAAAGTGCTGGGATTATGAGTGTGAGCCACTGCACCAGGTGGCTTCCTTTTTTAATCCTAATTTTTTATTCCTTAAAATTTTTTCCAGGTGTACATTGTAAAATTTGTTTCTATTTTACCGTTTTTCCAAATGGCTACCCAGTTGTCCCAATAGCATATATTAAATATTCTGTCTTCCCTGTTGATGTGAATTGCCATCCTTAACATTTACTAAATTTGCTTATTATCGATTGATTGATTTTTGAGAAGGGGTCTCACTTTGTCACCCAGGCCAAAGTGCAGAGGCGTAATTACAACTCACTGCAGCTTCTACCTTCTGGGCTCAAGTGATCCTCCCCACTCAGCCTCCTGAGTAGCTGGGACCACAGGCATGTGCCACCATGACTGGCTAATTTTTACATTTTTTGTAGTGACGGTCTCTCTATGTTGCCCCAGCTGGTCTCCAACTCCTGGGTTCAAGGAACACTCCCACCTCTGCCTCCCAAAGTGCTGGGATTACAGACATGACCCACCGTGCCCAGGCTGTTTATTTTTATTTTTATTTTTTTGAGACAAGATTTTGCTCTGTCACCCAGCCTAGAGTGTGCAGTGGCACGATCTTGGCTCACTGCACCCTCGACTTTCTGAGCTCAGGTGATTCTCCCACCTCAGCCTTCCAAGTAGCTGGGACAACAGGCCCACATCACCACGCCAGGCTAACTTTTGTATTTTTAGTAGAGACAGGGTTTCAGCATGTTGCCCAGGCTGGTCTCAAACTCCTGGGCTCAAGCAATCTTCCCACCTTGGGCTCCGAAAGTGCTGGGATTATAGGAGTGAGCCACCAAGCCTGGCCTGCTCATGAATTTTGGTCTAGTGTTAGACATCCTATTCTGTGACTTGGCTTGTCTGTTTATTCATGTGTCAGCTGTTTAACTGTTAAGGTGTTGTTATAGGTCCATATCTAGAAGGGCCAATCCTCCCGCATTGCTCTTCATTGTTATAATTTTCCTGGTTGTTTTTGCTTATTGATCTTTTCAAATGAATGTCAGTGTTAACTTGTCTGGTTTAAAAAATCTTATTTTATTGAAGTTGTATTAAGAGAATAAAAAACTGTGGATGATTAAAATTTTTAGGGTGTCAATTTTTTTCTCATTCTAACAAAAAGTATGGCTTTCCTTTTTTTTTGTTTTTTCTTTAGTCTTGAGATGGAGTCTCGCTCTGTTGCCCAGGCTGGAGTGCAGTGGCTCGATCTCAGCTCGCTGCAACCTCTGCCTCACCAGTACAAGTGATTCTCCTGCCTCAGCCTCCTGAGTAGCTGGGATTACAGGTATGCACCACCATGCCTGGTTTTGATAGATTCTTCTTTTGTGTCCTTGAAAGGGTTTTAAAATTGTCTACCTTTAGCTCTTGTTCATTTCTTATTAAGATAATTTCTAAGTATTCTGTAATTTTTGTTGCTATTGCTGGGGATTGGAACACCATACCCCAGAGTATGGCACCTTGACAGGCTGAATACTTCGGACTGAAGGAAATTGGAAAGGCCTCAGAAGCAAGCTCTTTCTGACCTTCTCCCATCCTCCTGTTCCTCTGTCTCCCCGAAATCTAAGCGAGTCTTAAAAACCAGAATTCCTCTTCCCCAAGGTAGGCGATAAAAACTTGAATCCCTTCTACCCCAAATCAAATCATAAAACCTATAAATGTCACTCTCTGCCTTCTCTCTTAAGACCCTTATTAGATGCAGGTCCTCCCCTATATCTGAGAAAAAGGCATCCTTCACAGAGAAATCAAGAAGTATCTGAACAGAGAGGCCTGCTGGCTTCCCGCTGCTGAGGTCTAGAGATGCTTTGTTTGGCTCCACTGAGTCTCATGTTGAAATTTGATTCCAGTGTTGAAAGTAGAGTGTGGTAAGAGGTGTTTGGGCCATGAGGGTGGATCCCTCGTGAATGACTTGGTTCCATTCTCACAGGAGTGAGTGAGTTCTCACTCTTAGTTCCCAAAAGAACTGGTTGTGGAAAAGAGCCTGATAACGCCTCCTCTCGCCCTCTTGCCTCCTGTCCTGCTGTGTGACCTCTGCACACTTCAGGTCCCCTTTGCTTTCTGCCGAGAGTGGAAGCAGGTTGACGCTCTTGCCAGAGCAGATGCTAGTGCTATGCTTCTTGCGCAGTCAGCAGAGCTGTGAGCCACGTTTTCTTCATAAATTACCCAGCCTCAGGTATTTCTTTATCGCAACACAAATGAATTGAGGCACCCTCTCAGTCTATTACCATGAGATCGTGTCCATTGTCTAATCACATTTCTCCACCGCCGTCTACTCTTCATTGGACCTGAGCCCTGGGTCTCTGGGTCTTCATTTCTGAAGGTTCCTGTGTTACCCCAAACTTCGGTTAAATACATTTGTTAAGCTTTTCTCTTGTTAACCTGCCTTTTGTTAGAGGAGTGTCAGCTGTGACCCTTATGATGGGTGAGAAACTGTATCACCTCTTTCCGCCCCTGCACTATTGTAAATGGGATGATCACTGGTTACTCACGTCAATAGAAGCAACTCCTATGTAGTGCAGCAGTAAGAATGGCCTCTTACTGGGTCAGCTGATACCACACAGTGGCTTAAAACAAGTTCATTTCTAGGGAAACATTCTCTCCATCACAACATTTAAAAATTTATTTTTTAAAATTTGCAGATAAAATTGTATGTATTTATCATGTATGACATGATGTCTTGAAATATATAATCCCAAAGGGCTGGGATTACAGGTGTGAGCCACCGTGCCGAGCCCAAAGGGAAATTTTTATGTGAGGTTTCTAAAAATGTTCCTTAATTGACTCATCTTAGACAAATACAGACTAAAGAGTCTTAGATTCTCCCTCTTAAAAATAAGGGAAGATAACATCAGTCTCCTCCTTTTTCTTAGAGTGTTTACTTTGGAAACTTATAACTGCAAGTGCTTTCTGCTGTCTTAGAAATGTACGTTAATTGTTTTGAAAAGTAGATAGGCCGTTTGTCAACTTGACCCTAGAATGCCTTTCTCAAGAACTCAGGAAGGAACCTTCTTCTTTGAATGTAAACATTCAAGGAAGATAGCTTCCTATCTCCTAGTTGCAGTAGGAGAGTAGGGGAGTAATTTTAGCCTGACTGCAAGTTGTAAAACTACCTCCTGTCTAAACAATATGAGAAGTTTAGTTTTCCTTTGTATAAAGCCAGTTAATTTACGCAGACGGTCACCACAATTACCAGGTAGATTTAGGATAAACCAAGTATAATAAAATGGTGCTGTCCAGACCTCTCTCTTGAAGACTAGTTATGATTTCTCCTGAGAACTTTATGCAACAGGTTGGTTGTGCTTGGGTGTGTGAAGGGTGAGATTTCTCTCTGTGTAATCTATCAGATTGCCTGTGATATGCATTACATTCTGGTTTCACGCTTATTCAAAAATAAAAGGGCTTTCTTCATCTGTCACTTTTGTGGAGAGGATTTCTGGATTGAGAGAATATTTGTTTTTTAAATTATAGTTCCCCAACACTCAGTTGAGAGTCGTGCCCCCTTTCTTCTCCCCTCTTTGTACTTGTGAAGCAGGCATGTTTGCAAAGGCCATGGCTGGCCATCTTGGACCATGTAGATGACCTCGAAGATGGAAACCGACCAGCACGTTCAGAAAAAGGGGAGGAGGAACCTTGGTCCCTGATAATTATGGAGCCATTGCACCAGTCCTGAATTGCCTATCTTTAGACTTCTTTTATATAAGAGAGAAATAAAATTCTCTTGTTTCGTTTCAGCCACTGTTATTTTGGTTCTTCAGTTAAATGAGGGTGAAGCTTATTCTAACTGATATATTGCCAGAAAGAATAACTTCAGCTAAAATATAGCCAAATCAGCTTTCTTATTTAAGCATCTGCTAACATTTAACTGTTTTTTTGCTTACACCCATGTACTGCAAGTCAACTGATTTAGTTATCAAGACATACATCTTCTAACCAGTTTATTTCTGGTCCTTCACCATAAAGTCATTTGCTCAAATCTAAATGTTCTCTGAGTGCTGTTCTGGCTTTAAAAAGGTGACTAAGGTGGACTTTTGATAACACTTGTTTGGCTTTATTTATTTCAGGCAAAAATATTCAACTTTGGTCAAATTTTGACCAATTTCTCATTTATGCATATGTTGAAATGAGCCTAAAATGTTCTTAAGGGAAAGCTTGGCCCTCTCATCGGCTCACTTTCATGCAGAAGTAGCTACATCTTCTATTCCCATGTCAGACAGAAAGGCTCTTCAGCTTTTGTTAAAGGACGTTCACTCAGTGCTAACTGTGCTGATGATGAAAACCCGTCATTCAGTCCCACAGCAGCACCTGATAATACCTCCAGGCCCTTGTCGGGAAGTATAATGTTAATTCACAGCCGCTCAGTATCATGCAAAAGTCCGCTGAGAAGAGTAATATTGATGGAAGACAGTTTAAAAGAGTTCGTAGTCCTGTCTGTTCTCTGATGATCTGAAATGCATCCTTAAACAGATCATCACAGGGCTGCTCATTTGAATTCCTTTGTTTTGGTCCCTTGTACAATGGCTTTTACTCAGTTATGTTCTGTTATGATCACTTCTGCCTACATTTAAATATATTCTAAGTAACCTCTCTGGGAACTGATAATCGTTAGCGTGAAGATGTTGTTTATTCATTACAGGGCATGTGTCTTCTTTAAGAGGTCACATGTACTGATTTTCTCTTTGATTTCATTATAAAAATATTGTATATTCACTTAGTGAATAATTGTTATTGAGCAACTGGTTTATTTTTATAGACATTGCATTTTTGTGTTGCATATAATTTACTAAGTCCAACGACTATTTTTCTGAAACAAGGGAAATAAAAATAAATAACTGGGCTTAATGTACCCTTCCCTTTCACACTTTTACATATTGTCCTCCTTTTTCATGATCTCTGTCAGTGATTTTCTTCCTCGACTGCTGTGTTCTAAAAGTTTGTGTCTCCCTAAAATTCCTATGTCAATCTTAACCTCCAAGGTGATGGTATTTGAAAGAGGGACCTTTGGGAGGTGATTAGGTCATGGGGGTGGAGACCTCACAAATGGAATTGATGCTCATATAAAAGGAGTCAGAGAGAGACTCTTGACCCCTTCCACCATGTGAGGATGCTGTGCAAAGATGCTGTTTATGAACCAGGAAGCAGACCCCCATCGACACAAAATCTGCCAACATCTTGCTCTTGGACTGGCCAGCCTCCAGAACTGTGGGAAATACATTTCTGTAGTTTAAAAGCCACAGAGTTTATTGTATTTTGTTGTAGCAGCCCGAATGAACTAAGGAACTGGCTTATGGCTTTTTCTCTTTGGGGTAAAGGTAAAGATACTTGGATCATCCCATTTTTCTTAGCAGGACCATCCTATTTTTTTTTTTTTTAATGTAAAAGTTATGTTGAGCTTTTAGGAAAAGCAATTTCAAAACTGAAGTCCTTCAGAATGATTAAGAGAAATTAGAATTTCTCGTTTATATTTTAGGCAGTTTATTTAGAGTTGGGGTCTTGTTCTGTTGCCAAAGTTATTTTTAAAAATCTGTTTAAAATTCTCATTTTAATACACTTACCTTTTAATAATACATTTATGCAGCTCTAAATCTAAAAGAATAAAAAAAGTATGCAATGTAGTCTCTCCCAACTCACGTCCTAGCCCCTTAGTTGTCTTCCTTGGAAGCTGCCAAGGTTCTGTTTTTTTTTGTAGCCATATATTTTGGTGTATTTTTTTGTACACAAAAATACGTATAGACCGGGAGTGGTGGCTCACGCCTGTAATCCCAGCACTTTGGGAGGCTGAGGTGGGTGGATCATGAGGTCAGGAGGTTGAGACCATCCTGGCTAACACGGTGAAACCCCGTCTCTACTAAAAACACAAAAAAATTAGCTGGGCGTGGTGGTGGCGCCTGTGGTCCCAGCTACTCGGGAGGCTGAGGCAGGAGAATGGCAGGAACCCGGGAGGCGGAGCTTGCAGTGAGCTGAGATGGTGCCACTGCACTCCAGCCTGGGAGACAAAAAGCAAGACTCCACCTCAAAAATAAAATAAAATAAAAATAAAAATACGTATAAACTCTTTTTTTCTGATTTGTCTTCTTTTTGAGACAGGGTCTCACTCTGTCACCCAGGCTGGGGTGCAGTGGCGCAGTCATAGCTCACTGTAGCTTCCAAGTCCTGGACTCCAGTGATCCTCCCACCTTGGTCTCCCAGAGTACTGAGATTACAGACATTTTTTTTCTGATTTTTTTAATTGTAAAATACTGATCACATTGTGCTGTCATTTTCATTTGTCACAAACTGTAAATTATGAAGCTTTCTCCAGATCGAAGGGGATAAATTGCTTCCTTATTCTTTGCTCTGATCGCCAAGTACTCTATGGTTATACTTTATTTAACCAGTTCCCTATTCACATCATTCTGGTTTGCTTCTAATTCTTTTTAAAAATTGTTATTACAAACAATACTTTATTGGCTAACCTTTTACAGAGCCAAGATGATAAAGCCCTATAACTTTTGGTTCACATTTTACTGGATTTTAGGTTTTGATGGGTATTGCCAACTTGCTGTCCATAGAAGTAGCACTGTTTTACATTCCCCTGGCTATTTTTGTACTGCTTTTAAAATGAGGCCTTCAAAGCATCAAATTACTTATGTCATTTGAGTGCTGTACAGCATCATAGATGCCCATCATTTTGCCCTCAAGAACTAACATTCAAAAGAAATCAATTTTTTTCCAAGCACATACATATTTTTTAATGGGATGTTTTGCTCATTGTAATCTGTGCATATTTCTTTGCGAAAGAGTGAGTGTAATGAATCAGGCAGAAAGAGCTAGAAAGGTAGTTAACAAATGACATTCCTCCCTTGCCTCAGGGCCCATCGTGTTGTCATAGATGTCTCTTGTCCCTGGATTTAGACGGGCTGGCAGCTGCCTATTACCCCATCCATAACACCGTGCAGGAGATGAGGGTGGAGAGAGATGAGCTGGAAGTCTGGTGGCTAAAAGCAGAAGATTAAACACACCCTTGCTCAGGAAAACTTTCCAAACTGCAAATTACTCTTGACTTAAAAAAAAAAAATGAACAAAATATATCACAAAAAAAAACCAAAAAAACAAACCTGTCCTCAAGAAGGCATCTGATGTGAAAGATTAAAAAGTCGATTTACAAATAGCATGCTATGCATCACCTGGCAAGGGCCTGAAGAATCCCCTAGTCTCACAAGGTGGGCCAGCAACGTGGCTCTGTCTTCAAATGCCTGTAAACTTGTTTTTGCCTATCTCACTTTACCTGTGAAATAAACACACAAATACATTTTTCTCTTTGTCAGAATGGCATCACAAATTGCTTAGATGCTTTTCCCTGGAATCACACAGTCAAAATGTGGCCAAAACTGAACAGGAAGCTGAGCTCCTGCCCCCCCGCCCCCAACAGGGGCTCAGAACACAGCTCTCACTTTCATTCTGGGAAGTCCAAATTCTGCCTCACACTCAAGGCCCTTACTCCAGAAGCTGGAGTAACAGAAACCCACACTGTTACTCTGGTTTATTCCCAGATTAATCCTTCTCACAGAATTCACACTCCAAGGCAATGGAATTATATGCTTATCTGGAAACACACTCTATTCTTGTCCACCTCGTGCCTTTATGCTGTTCCTATGCCTGGACGTTTCTCTTCCCCATGTCTGTTCATCAAAATCCTAGTTGTAGAATAACTAGAATTGTAGAATAATCAGTAGTTGTAGAAGAAAACTTTCCTTAAGTTTTCCCTGACTATGCTTCAACAAGTTCTATGTAATCTCTTCCCTGGGTCAAACACATATTATATTTTCTGGTACTTCTCACCCAGAATTCCAGGCAGTTATTCATGTTTATAAATTTGACTCTTTCATTCCCCTGCATTGGATTATAAACCCTTTTATGACACATACCATCCATTGCGGTGCCTAGCTCACTTCAGAGGCTTAAACACACACACACACACACACACACACAGACGCACACACACGCACATTCCTACATGTATTTAATATCTGGATAAAAAGAATTTTGATGGAAGTAAATGACTGAATGAATCAATATGTGTTTCCTCAGTAGGTCAAATGGTGAAGGACATTAATCATAATTGATACTACATTTTTGCAGCTGGAAACTCTTGTGTCTTTTGTGTATAAGCCAGTGGTTCTTAGTGACATCAGAATCGCCTTGGTAGCTTGGTAAAACACAGGTTGTTAGGCCCCATCCCCAGAATCTGATTTGATAGATCCGAGACTGTACATTTCTAACAAATCCCCAGGGGGTGTGATGCTGCAGGTTCAGCCACTAGATTTTGAGCGCCATTGTGATTGTATAGCAGTCTATTGTAATTGTGTGTGTGCTAACAGGATTGTTGCCAAGTCAGTTTTGTTTAAGTAGCTCTGATCTGTTTACCCAGGAGGATGTTTGGTAGATCTCAGGAACAGATCTGACTCTGCCAATGCATCAATGGATTGTGACTGACAGGAAGACCAAGCTTCATGGCTGGCATTGTTTGGAAATTGTTGCTCCCTTGAACCTGTTATGGCATCCCCCAAAAATTCTTTCACCATGGTTCTTAACTCCCAGAGGAAGAACAGTAGCACCTGCAGCTCAGCCACTATTTGGACTTCAGTACTCTGCTGTGATAATGCCTGGGATAGCAAAAACCACATACAGCTCAGGCACTGTGCTGATATAAAACCTGTGCAGTCCCGATGCTTAGATTTTAAAAGGATGGGGTCATTAGAACATAATTTGGGGACATCATGGAAAATAAAAATGAGGGGAAAATAATAGTTATAATTAAATTACAAATAATTTTAAAATATAGTCTAATTTCTAATAATCTAATTTATAAATAAATACATTCTAATTAAAATAATAAAAACTTGATTAAGGATTTCAAGATGACAACAGGAGAACATTAAGCATGGGGTCTACTGAGCACAGGACTCTGTGTGGCTGCCCAGGTTGCATGTCCATGAATTTGCTCTGAACTTGGCTGTGTAAGGGCTTTCAGCCATTCTGGAAGAGACAGTGGATGGTAGGAAAAGGGACTGGGCAAAGGTTGGAGGAGTTGGATGGTGCACGAGTAGATAGCCAAGTAGGAAGATGGTGTTAGAGATGGCTTTGCTGGCTCCTCTTTCTCTCTACGTTTTGAGAGAGTTGCTTTTCTGGGGTGGGGAAGGAGGGTGCCTCAACATCTGGTATCTGAACCTGCAGCATCAGCATCAGCTGAGAATTTGGGAGTTTCCTGGAACACAAAGCAGGAAATTCCCCATGAAGTTTTGGCATGTCGTTCAGCATATAGGGCATATGATGGATTAAGAAAGAATGACAAGGACAAGGACACTGACAACACCCTCATTTGTCCCAAAGCAATAAAGAGCACTGACGAGCTCCAGGCTGCTCGACAGCAGCAAGGCCTCCCTAGGCAGGGTACCAGAACTTGGAATCACTCTTGTTCTCTTCCTTTAGTGTGTCTTCTTCCTCAACCTCTCTTTAACTTTTCAAAAAATAAATTATATCTACTATTTTTCTGCGGAAATTGTTTTTTCTTGAAAAATTGTATTTATTAAAAAAAATAAAGGAATCCCTGGTGCCTTCATTAAGTGCTCAGTAGATGACAAGCTCCTCAGGGGCCAAGATCCGCCTCATTCACCTTTGTGTCCTCATTCCCACCACAGGGTGGTACACGCATGTTGAAAACCTGGATGGAACTGCTTTTTGCATTCACTCAGAAGCTTCAAATTCTCTCCACATTGTTGAGCACAGTGAGCGCAGGGTTACTGTTTAAATATTAAAAAGAACACAGCTAATCTGAAGCACACATTTGGGTTCTGGACTATGGTTATGCCAGCTTCATTATGGAGTTTTTCATCACTTTTTGGCCTTTTGGCTAAGATTGAGTATATTATATTGTTTTTCTTGTTAGGATAAAACCCTTTGCTGGATTATATATCCAGATATTTTTTTTAAGGCTTTTGAGGAGATTTAATTTGATACACAGCTGCGTGACTGGGTAAGTCAATGAACACGTCTGGATCTTATTTTCCTCATGCATCAGTGTAACATCTCATTGAGCAGTCCATGTGCTGACACTCATTTATGAGTCAGGATCATAACACTCACTATCTTAGCTTGAACGGCTGTAACAAAGTGCCATAGACTGGGGGGTCTTCTAAACAACGAATTTATGTCCCACAGTTCTGGAGGCTGGAAGTTGAGATCAGGGTGCCATCATGGTCGCGTTCCAGTGAGGGATACTCTTCTGGGTTACAGACTGCCAACTTCTGGCAGAAAGAGGAGAGAGCTCTCTGGGGTCGTTTTTATTTTTATTTATTTATTTATTTTTAAATTATTTTTATTATTATTTTTTGAGGCGGAGTCTCGCTCTGTTGCCCAAGCTGGAGTGCAGTGGCGCGATCTCAGTTCACTGCAAGCTCCGCCTCCCGGGTTCCCGCCATTCTCCTGCCTCAGCCTCCCGAGTAGCTGGGACCACAGGCGCGGCCACCACACCCGGCTAGTTTTTGTATTTTTAGTAGAGACGGGGTTTCACCGTGTTAGCCAGGATGGTCTCGATTTCCTGACCTCGTGATCCGCCCGTCTCGGCCTCCCAAAGTGCTGGGATTACAGGCTTCAGCCACCGCGCCCGGCCTGGGGTCATTTTTATAAGGGCACTGTTCTTATTCATAAGGGCTCCACCCTCATGACCTAATCACCTCCAAAACGCCGTACCTCCTAATACCACCATATTAAAGATTAGGATTTCAACATAAGAATTTTGGAGAGGAGGTCCCAAACATTCAGTCCATTGCAATACATTGGCCAACGGTTCTTACCGTCTTATCAACTAGTGCTCATGAAAGAATAATAATGCAACTGTGGCACATACCAAAAGAGTGCTGGGAAGAAGGGCTCTGGAATACAGAGGAGGAGCCCCTGCTCTCTGCCTGGGGAGCTGAGACAGATTCCACAAAGGGTGTCCACCTGAAAAGCGAGTGTCTCCAGAAATGATGGATGGGCTCCCTGGAAACAGCTTCACACTGCTCCTTCTGAGCCTGTTGGTCAGAATGGAAGAATATCCAATGTTCCCTCCAGACCTGGCAAATGAAAATACTGGGATTTAGGAGATGGCCTAAGAAACGTTTGGGAGCAGCACGTTTCTATTTCCCTGTTTTTTTTTTTTTTTTTCCTTTCAGATGCTTGCCTGTCTCCCATTTCAAGACATGTCTGTTTTGACTGCATATTTACATTTGTTGTGGTGAGCAGACTGCTCATTAATATTTTTATTAAGGAACACAATTTCTGTCCTCACTGTCCCCATATACTAGTTTCTGCTTTTTTTCCACTTTCTTTAAAAAAAAAAAAATCCTTGGAAAAGCTTTGTTTTATAGAACTCTCTTGAGCAAGAGCAAATTTGTTTTCTCCGCAAAAATTAAAGGTGAGCTATCTTGGAAACATATAGAACTTTCCATATCCTTGATTTCCTGAATTTCTAGTGAGATTCCCTTGTCTTCTGATGAAAATATTTGCTGGTAGTCATTTGTCCTGCAAACAGCTTCCCTAACCATCTCTCTAGAGGGTGGAAGGGAATCTGTTTCTAAAGAAATCATGTGACATTGAGGACTTCTATGACTGTTACAATTTTAGGAAAAATTTAATTTGACCTTATTTAAAGAAAAAAATTAGGTGTAAAGTTTAATCCTTCCAATTCTTCAGAGTCTGAGAACTTGGTAAAGAGGGAGGCTCCCTAAGATCTAGAATTCTTGGAATGAATGTCCCTAACCTTGAACAACTTTTCTATGTTCTCAAAATCGCTACAATAGAACCCCTGGAGGACTTGAACTTTTGTGAACTTGAAAACAGCAAGTTCTTAGAACCTCAAGTTCTCTATCTACCAAATTAAAACAGTAATTCCCATCTCATGATGACATTGCTTCCATTTTATTCCCTCAATATTATTTTGAATGTTGGGGAGTGGGTGGATAGGTCTGGGAATACCACAGGCATGGGTTTATTGTTTGTTTCCATAACATGACACTTGCAATGGTGGATGGCTTGTGTCATTATCAAAGAAAGCAAGAAAGCTACTGAGTTCTGTGCTTTCCTATTTGGTACAAAGATGCTGTGGACTTCGTCTGCCAAATTCTGCTCCCATTTTGGGAGAAGGAGTGGGCTGGAAAAACCATAGAAATAGGTTTGATACCAGGCAAACACTCTCAGTCTCCCCAAGAATCATCACTGGTCACCCCCAAAATGGGGCAAAGACTGGTTTTGTCTATTTTCTAGCATTGCTCTGCCTCCCTCCTTCCTCACTGTCTCCTCCTGAACAATTTGAAGCATGCGTTGCTGAAGAGACGATGCTGCCAACACTCCATAGTCTCAGGAACACTGAGAATGTTGAAATATTTGAGTTTGAGTCTCTCCTCTGCATGTCTGTCCATGGATTTTAAAAAATCCGTAGTTACTGAAACAGGTTTCATTTGGTAACTCTTTCTTCAACTGCTAGGCTACTACTGTCCTGTCAACTTACTTTCCCCCATGTGGAAACTATTTCTTTCAAATACTCCTTTTATTGCTAAACTAAAGGCAAAAGAAAAATGAATTAGGATGATAAATTCTTAAGAAATATTTCACTATTTTATTTGCTCACTCAGAATAAGGTACAATCATTCACATAAAAAAAATCTTCCTACTCAGCAGAATTTGCTTTTGTTTTCCCCCTTGTAATTTACTGCCTGGTTAGGATTTAATAGCACAACATACTCTCGTTCACTGTCCCCATAAAGTCTGCAGGCAGAGAAACAGCTACAGTTGGATATATTCCCGCTCTGGGTTAAGAAATGGAAACCTGAAGTTGAATCTTGGTGGAAGTGGAGCTGTGAAACTACAAGGCAAATTGACATTACAGGCATTTTTGCTGAGAATAGTGTGCTAGACACTCAAGCACTGCAAACCTCCTGGGGCCTGCCTCATTCAGGACACTCCACTGATTTCACTCGGTTTAATTTCTGAATATTATTTCTGTTGATTGTTAATGTCAAGTGATACAATATTGCAAGAGTTATGATTGAGTTGAACAGTGCTTCTAGAGTTTACCCACAGAAGAGAACACACTCTTGGATACCAGTGGGGTTAAGTATACAGTGATTGCAGCATAGTTTTTGTTTTTCTGTTGTTGTTTTGTTTTTTTCAATTATACTTTAAGTTCTGGAACACATGTGCAGAACATGCAGGTTTGTTACATAGGTATACACGTGCCATGGTGGTTTGCTGCACCCATCAACCCATCATCTACATTCGCTATTTCTCCTAATGCTATCCCTCCCCTAGCCCCCCACCCCCCGACAGGCCCCGGTGTGTGATGTTCCCCTCCATGTGTCCATGTGTTCTCATTGTTCAACTCCCACTTATGAGTGAGAACATGTGGTGTTTGGCTTTCTGTTCCTGTGTTTGTTTGCTGAGAATGATGGTTTCTAGCTTCATCAATGTCCCTGCGAAGGACATGAACTCATCCTTTTATATGGCTGCACAGTATTCACATATACACCTGGTGTATACGTGCCACATTTTCTTTATCCAGTCTATCGTTGATGGGCCTTTGGGTTGTTTCCAAGTCTTTGCTATTGTGAATAGTGCTGCATTAAACATATGTGTGCATGTGTCTTTATAGTAGAATGATTTATAATCCTTTGAGTATATACCCAGTAATGGGATTGCTGGGTCAAATGGTATTTCTAGTTCTAGATCCTTGAGGAATCACCACACTGTCTACAATGATTGAACTAATTTACACTCCCACCAACAATGTAAAAGTGTTCCTATTTCTCCACATCCTCTCCAGCATCTGTTGTTTCCTTTTTAATGATCGTCATTCTAATTTGCGTGAGATGGTATCTCATTGTGGTTTTGATTTGCATTTCTCTAATGACCAGTGATGTGCTTTTTTTGTATGTTTATTGGCCACATAAATGTGTTCTTTTGAGAAGCATCTGTTTGTATCCTTCACCTATGTTTTGATGGGGTTGTTTTTTTCTTAAAATTTAAGTTCTTTGTAGATTCTGAATATTAGCCCTTTGTCAGATGGATAGATTGCAAAAATTTTTTCCCATTCTGTAGGTTGTCTGTTCACTCTGCTGATAGTTTCCTGTGCTATGCAGAAGCTCTTTAGTTTAATTAATTAGATCCCATTTGTCAATTTTGGCTTTTGTTGCCATTGCTTTTGGTGTTTCAGTCATGAAGTCTTTACCCATGCCTATGTCCTGAATAGTATTGCCTAGGTTTTCTTCTAGGGTTTTTATGGTTTTAGGTCTTATGTTTAAGTCTTTAATCTATCTTGAGTTAATTTTCATATAAGGCATAAGGAAGGGGTCCAGTTTCAGTTTTCGGCATATGGCTAGCCAGTTTTCCCAACACCATTTATTAAATAGGGGATCCTTTCCCCATTGCTTGTTTTTATCAGCTTTGTCAAAGATCCAGTGGTTGTAGATGTGTGGCATTATTTCTGAGGCCTCTGTTATGTTCCATTGGTCTCTATATCTGTTTTGGTACCACTACCATGCTGTTTTGGTTACTGTAGCCTTATAGCATAGTTTGAAGTCAGGTAGTGTGATGCCTCCAGCTTTGTTCTTTTTGCCTAGGATTGTCTAGGCTATGTGGGCTCTATTTTGGTTGTATATGAAATTTAAAGTAGCTTTTTCTAATTCTGCGAAGAAAGTCAGTGGTAGCTTGATGGGGATGGCATTGAATCTATAAATTACTTTGGGCAGTATGGCCATTTTCACGATATTGATTCCTCCTATCCATGAGCATGCAATGTTTTTCCATTTGTTTGTGTCCTCTTATTTCCTTGAGCAGTGGTTCATAGTTCTTCCTGAAGAGGTCCTTCACATCCCTTGTAAGTTATATTTTCAGGTATTTTATTCACTTTGTAGCAATTGTGAATGGGAGTTCACTCATGATTTGGCTCTCTGTTTTTCTATTATTGGTGTATAGGAATGCTTGTGATTTTTGATTTTCACACGTTGATTTTGTATCCTGAGGCTTTGCTGAAGTTGCTTATCAGCTTAAGGAGATTTTGGGCTGAGACGATGGGGTTTTCTAAATAGACAATCATGTTATCTGCAAACAGAGACAATCTGACTTCCTTTCTTCCTATTTGAATACCCTTTATTTCTTTCTCTTGCCTGATTGCCCTGGCCAGAACTTCCAATACTATGTTGAACAGGAGTGGTTACGGAGGGCATCATTGTCTTGTGCCAGTTTTCAGAGGGAATGCTTCCAGTTTTTGCCCATTCAGTATGATATTGTCTGTGGATTTGTCATAAATAGCTCTTATTATTTTGCAATTCTTTTCATAAATACCTAATTTAAGTTTTTTAGCATGAACGGGTGTTGAATTTTATCAAAGGCCTTTTCTGTATCTATCGAGATAATCATGTGGTTTTTGTCATTGGTTCTGTTTATGTGATGGATTACGTTGATTGATTTGCATATGTTGAACCAGCCTTGCATCCCAGGGATGAAGCTGATTCCATCATGGTGGATAAGCTTTTTGATCTGTTGCTGGATTCAGTTTGCCAGATTTTATTGAGGGTTTTTGTGTCGATGTTCATGGGATATTGGCCTGAAATTTTCTTTTTTGTTGCATCTCTGTCAGGTTTTGTATCAGGATGATGCTTACTTCATAAAATTAGTTAGGGAGGAGTCCCTCTTTTTCTATTGTTTGGAATAGTTTCAGAAGGAATGGTACTAGCTCCTCTTTGTACCTCTGGTAGAATTCGACTGTGAATCCGTCTGGTTGGTCCTGGGCTTGTTTTGGTTGGTAGGCTATTAATTACTGCCTCAATTTCAGAACTTGTTATTGGTCTATTCAGGAATTCGACTTCTTCCTGGTTTAGTCTTGGGAGGGTGTATGTGTCCAGGGATTTATCCATTTCTTCTAGATTTTCTAGTTTATTTGCATAGAGGTTTTTATAGCACTCTCTGATGGTAATTCATATTTCTGTGGGGTCAGTGATGATATCCGCTTTATCATTTTTTATTGCATCTATTTGATTCATCTCTCTTTTCTTCTTTATTAGTCTTGCTAGCATTCTATTTTGTTAATCTTTTCAAAAAACCAGCTCCTGGATTCATTGATTTTTTGAAGGGTTTTTTGTGTCTTTATCTTCTTCAGTTCCGCTCTACTCTTAGTTATTTCGTGTCTTCTGCTAGCTTTTGAATTTATCTGCCCTTGCTTCTCTAGTTATCTTAATTGTGATGTTAGGGTGTTGATTTTAGATCTTTCCTGCTTTCTCCTGTGGGCATTTAGTGCTATAAATTTCCCTCTAACCAGTGCTTTAGCTGTGTCCCAGAGATTCTGGTATGTTGTGTCTTTGTTCTCGTTGGTTTCAAAGAACTTGTGTATTTCTGCTTTAATTTTGTTTTTTAACCAGTAGTCATTCAGGAACTGGTTGTTCAGTTTCCATGTAGTTGTGTGGTTTTGAGTCAGTTTCTTAATCCTGAGTTCGAATTTGATTGCACTGTGGTCTGAGAGACTACTTGTTACGATTTCTGTTCTTCTGCATTTCCTGAGGAGGGTTTTACTTCCAATTATGTGGTCAATTTTAGAATAAGTGTGATGTGGTGCTGAGAAGAATGTATATTCTGTTGATTTGGGGTGGAGAGTTCTGTAGATGTCTATTAGGTCTGCTTGGTCCAGGGCTGAGTTCAGGTCCTGAATATCCTTGTTAATTTTCTGTCTCATTGATCTAATATTGACAGTGGGGTGTTAAAGTCTCCCACCATTATTATGTGGGAGTCTAAGTCTCTTTGTAGGTCTTTAAGAACTTGCTTTATGAACCTGGGTGCTCCTGTATTAGGTGCCTATATATTTAGGATAGTTAGCTCTTCTTGTTGCATTGATGCCTTTGCCATTGTATAATGCCCTTCTTTGTCATTTTTTTTTTATCTTTGTTGGTTTAAAGTCTGTTTTATTAGAGACTAGGATTCCAACCTCTGCTTTTTTTTTTTTTTTGCTTTTCTTTTGCTTGGTAAATATTCCTGCATCCTTTTGTTTTGAACCTATGCATGTCTTTGCACGTGAGATGGGTCTCCTGAATACACCACACCAATGGGTCTTGACTTTTTATCCAATTTGCCAGTCTGTGTCTTTTAATTGGGGCATTTAGCCCATTTACATTTAAGGTCAATATTGTTATGTGTGAATTTGATCCTGTCATTATGATGCTAGATGGTTATTTTGCCCGTTAGTTGATGCAGTTTCTTCATAGTGTTGATGGTCTTTACAATTTGGTATGTTTTTACAGTGGCTGGTACCAGTTTTTCCTTTCTATATTTAGTGCTTCCTTTAGGAGCTCCTGTAAGGCAGGCCAGGTGGTGACAAAATATTTCAGCATTTGCTTGTCTGTAAAGGATTTTATTTCTCCTTTGCTTATGAAGCTTAGTTTGGCTTGATATGAAATTCTGGCTTGAAAATTCTTTTAAGAATGTTGAATATTGGTGCCCACTCTCTTCTGGCTTGTAGGGTTTCTGCAGAGATCTGCTGTTAGTCTGATGGGCTTCCCTTTGTGGGCAACCTGACCTTTCTCTCTGGCTACCCTTAAAATTTTTTCCTTCATTTCAACTTTGGTGAATCTGACAATTATGTGTCTTGGGGTTGCTCTTCTCAAGGAGTATCTTTGTGGTGTTCTCTGTATATCCTGAATTTGAATGTTGGCCTGCCTTGCTAGGTTGGGGAAGTTCTCCTGAACAGTGTTTTCCCAACTTGGTTCCATTCTCCCTGTCACTTTCCGGTACACCAATCAAATGTAGGTTTGGTCTTTTCACATAGTCCCATATTTCTTGGAGGCTTTGTTTGTTCCTTTTCATTCCTTTTTCTCTAATCTTCACACTTTATTTCATTAAGTTGATCTTCAATCTCATATCTTTTCTTCTGCTTGATGGATTTGGCTATTGATACTTGTGTATGCTCACAAAGTTCTTGTGCTGTGTTTTTCAGCTCCATCAGGTCATTTATGTTCTTCTCTTAACTGGTTATTCTAGTTAGCAATTCCCGTAACCTTTTTTCAAGGTTCTCAGCTTCCTTGCATTGGGTTAGAACATGCTCCTTTAGCCTGGAGGAGTTTGTTATTACCCACCTTCTGAAGCCTACTTCTGTCAATTCGTCAAACTCATTCTCTGTCCAGTTTTGTTCCTTTGCTAGAGAGGAGTTGTGATCCTTTGGTGGAGAAGAGGCGTTTTGGTTTTTGGAATTTTCAGCTTTTTTTGCACTGTTTTTTCCTCATCTTCATGGATTTATCTACCTTTGGTCTTTGATGTTGCTGACCTTCAGATGGGGTTTCCATGTGGATGTCCGTTTTGTTGATGCTATTCCTTTCTGTTTGTTAGTTTTCCTTCTATCAGTCAGCCCCTCTGCTGCAGGTCTGTTGGAGTTTGCTGGAGGTCCACTCCAGACCCTGTTTGCCTGGGTATTACCAGCAGAGGCTGCAGAAGAGCAAAGATTGTTGCCTGCTCCTTCCTCTGGAAGCTTTGTCCCAGAGGGGCACCTGCCAGATGCCAGCTGGAGCTCTCCTGTATGAGGTGTTTGTTGACCCCTGCTGGGAGGTGTCTCCCAGTCAGGAGGCACAGGGGTCGGGACCCACTTGAGGCCGTCTGTTCCTTAGCAGAGCTCAAGCACTGTGCTGGGAGGTCCGCTGCTCTCTTAAGAGCCGGCAGGCAGGAACGTTTAAGTCTGCTGAAGCTGCACCCACAGTCGCCCCTTCCCCCGGGTGCTCTGTCCCAGGGAGATGGGAGTTTTATTTCTAAGCTCCTGACTGGGGCTGCTGCCTTTCTTTCGAGATGCCCTGACCAGAGAGGAGGAATCTAGAGAGGCAGGCTGGCTATAAAAGCTTTGCTGAGCTGTGGTGGGCTCCACTCAGTTTGAACTTCTGAGAGGCTTTGTTTACACTATGAGGGGACACCACCTACTGAACCCTCAGTAATGGCGGACGCCCCCCCTCCACCAAGCTTGAGTGTCCCAGGTCAACTTCAGACTGCTGTGCTGGCAGCGAGAATTTCAAGCCAGTGGATCTTAGCTTGCTGGCTCTGTTGTAGTGGGATCTGCTGAACCAGACCACTTGGCTCCCTGGCTTCAGCCCCCTTTCCAGGGCAGTGAACGGTTCTGTCTTGCTGGCATTCCAGGTGCCAATGGGGTATGAAAAACTACTCCTGAAGCTAGCTCAGTGTCTTTCCAAACAGCCGCCCAGTTTTGTGCTTGAAACCCTGGGCCCTGGTGGTGTAGGCACCAGAGGGAATCTCCTGGTCTTTGGGTTGTGAAGATCATGGGAAAAGCATAGTATCTGGGTCAGAGTGCACCGTTCCTCATGGTACAGTCCCTCGTGACTTCCCATGGCTAGGGGAAGGAGTTCCCCGACCCCTTGCACTTCCCAGCTGAGGTGACGCCCCACCCTGCTTCAGCTCGCCCTCCGTGGCTACACCCACTGTCTAACCAGTCTTAATGAGATGAGCCGGGTACCTCAGTTGGAAATGCAGAAATCACCTGCCTTCTGCACTGATCTCCCTGGGAGCTGCAGACCGGAGCTGTTCCTGTTTGGCCATCTTGCCAGCCACTCCTGGTGTCTGTTTTTTAAGAGAAGCATTTTACACTTTGTTGGTAATGAATAGAATGGGGTGCAGAATCGCTGAATTATGGGAGGCATCTGTTTATGTGCCTTTTATAAAATGGGAGCTTTTATGACTCAGGGATAGATTTATGAATAGGCCTTTGAATGATAGCTGAAGAAACAGCACTTTTATAGTCTCCTACTTTTTAAACTAAAAGATCATCTATGAACAGCAAATTCCATCTATGATCTGGTTCGTTTAATTAATATCACATGACTATTTGAATGTATAATTTCTCCTTTCATATAGATTAACTATTTAGCACAAGGGCAGCTTGCAAGGCAAATTTGCTGATGCTTAAAAACCCAAAGAAATGGGATAAGTTGTAAGCGGCGATAAGAATATTTTGTCAATAGATACTAGAGTTACTGGAAGTTGGAGCTACACTCTGTTAGCCAGAAGGCCTGTCTCAAATCCCAGTTCTGCCCCTTAGAATAGAATAATTTGGTCAACGCAAATGTGTGCCTTAGTTTCCCAACTGTAAAGTAATAGTTCCCACCTTTTAGGTTTGTTAAGAGGATGAACTAATTTAATGCTTGTAAAGTATTAGAACGACTCATGGCACTTGGTGATTTTTGTATAGCATTTGATTATTATGTATTATTATCATTTATTCCCATGTCCTTTGGACTTTTAGTCCTGTCCTCCTTCTTTTGTACTACTGCCACCCAGAAAAGCAAAAAAAGAACCTAATATGCTGGCTCAAATACATCATTTTGGCAAATGTATGTATGTATGTCTGTATGTCAACATATGGGCAGTCTCACTTCACAGAAATGTCTCTGCCTCCCTTCATTGACGGGGGGCCATTTAGACGATTGTAGGTGGCTCCCAAGTGATCTCTGCTTAGCGACCACTCTCACCACATTGTCCCAGAGTGACTTCTCCATTCAAATGTTGGAGCCTCTACTGGTGAAAGTTTTAAGATCACTGGTGCTAAGAAATGTCTCTACAGGATAGCTTATTACAGGCTCTGTTTACACAAGCCGTCTGTGGGGGACTTTGGAATTTGGCAACTCATCAGTAGTTATGATGATCACAATCACCAGCCCCAGGACCAGGAACACACCTCCAGAAGCCGTACGTTTTCATAAGTGAGGCAAGGTATTCAGCATTGATCACCATCAGCATTGGATTTATCGTTTTCATTTTCAAGAATCTGACTCTATTCTGAAAACCATAAAGTTTCCTCACTTTAAGGCCAAAATGTAAATGTGTGACATGTATTTTTCCCTAAGGCAAGTGAGTCCCTGCAGATGCAGTGACAAGCTATCTTTCAGTTTGATAGTTGATCAGTGAACTGGATGTAAAACTGCAGCAAGTCTGCAATATGAGGAAATTAGATAAGGAAGATTATCTCTAAAATAAACCTCTACTTTTAAAAATAATCTATGACTCCAGCCAAAGTGCACAGGGACTGACATGATTTGGGGGACAACATTAATAGATCATAGATGACTGATTCAATATGAGAAGGAATAGAACTAAGTGTTAGAATTAAGGATTAAAACAGTCAGTGTAATGATTAAATACACAGGCATAAGAGTTAAACTACCTGGGTTCACCCCTCTAATAGTATGATGGGCTAGATTCTTAAATTCTCTGCACCTGTTTCCTCATCCATAGAATGGAGATAATTGTACCTACCTCATAAAGAAATTGTGAAAACTAAATGTGATGATGTCTATAAAACATTAGGAACAATGCTTGCCTTTGAGTAAAACTCCACAAATGCTAGATAGTATTTTATCACTTATCATAACTAATGATTTCAAACTGCTAACATTTGAAACTTTGATGATCAAGGATCAAGAATTTGTAAATACTAATGATAGTATTTATTTTAGCAATTTAAAGTAGCTTTTTTCAACTTGCTAACATTGGAAACTCTAAGGATCAATGATTTGATGAAGTATCAAGGATTTCTCAATTTGGGGGCCATTATATTATTTTTTTTTCTTAGTAAAAGCTTTTCCATTTATATTTTGTTTCAAGCACTGTGTTATGATTGGATAGTCTTAATTGATAATATTTGTTATTTGTTTTCTAGCTTTCAATGAATAAGACCTAAGAATAACAAAGATTTTTTAAAAATTTCAATATAATATATATAAAAATATTTTTACTACAGTTATATATTTATGTTGTCTTTAAAGGTCAAATTTTGTTTTCTTTTTTTGGTTGTTTCTTTTTTTTTCTTTTTCCTGAGATGGAGTTTTGCTCTTGTCACCTAGGCTGGAGTTCAGTGGCTCAATCTCGGCTCACTACAACCTCCCTCTCCCGGGTTCAAGCGATTCTTCTGCCTCAGCCTCCCAAGTAGCTGGGATTACAGGTGCCTGCCACTACGCCCAGCTAATTTTGTATTTTTAGTAGAGATGGGTTTCACCATGTTGGCCAGGCTGGTCTTGAACTTCTGACCTCAGGTGATCTGCCTGCCTCGGCCTTCCAAAGTGCTGGGATTACAGGCATGAGCCACCGCGTCCAGCCCAAATTGTATTTTTTTAAGGAAAATATTTAGCAGTCCTACATCTTTTCTTACCCCGTTCTCATCCTCACTGCCTAACATCAACTTTGATCACTTGATTAGAGTCAAGTCTGTCAGGCTTCTCCACCAACAAGTTATTCTTTCACTTTTGTAATTAATAATTATTTGGAAGGACGTATTTTGAGATTATGTAAATAGTTCATCTCTTATGAAAAACTCAATTTATGGATTCATTTCATCACAAGATTTTCCTGGTTTATTCAACGGATTCACTAAGTATTTGGGTGCTTAATTGCCTCTGATTTGGCTAGTGAGGACTCCTTCAATATGGTTCTCTGTTATTTTGACATGTCCCCATCTCTTTTTAGTATTTCTGTACTTTCTGGAACAAAGATATTCCAGACTTACCTTGTACCCCGAAGTCGATCATTTCTCCAAAAGGGGCCCTGGTTTAGTGGAGAACAGTTTTTAGAAAGCAGTATTTGGGTTCTAGTTGTTACTCATTGCTTTTGTTGGGGGTCATTCTCCCAGACCCTCTTCTCAGTGGCCAAGCACAGAGGCACATTTACATCTGTGTGTATCTAGATTTGTATCTTATCTATCTATTAAAAATCATGCATTTACTCCATTATCTTCGATTGCAACCAGACTCAGGGTTCATTCTGGTTCTCTTCTCTTTGATGTTTGTGACTCCTTGAGGAATGAGAAACTGAACTCCCCAAATTCTTAATATATTTACTTGTTTAAATTCCTTCCTATATAATCAATCGTGTTGCCACGTTGTCCCCATAAAAGAAATCAGAATATTGGGACCTCAACCTTACTATTGCAAAAGGAAAGTTAAGCCTGGGAACTGAGTCATGCAAATATTGCCTTTCTTTTCCCCCAAACAGATAGCTGTCATTTCACAATCCTGTGTCATAGCATTATATGTAAGCCAGGTTCCCAACACGGCAAAAGGCCATGTACCTCCCCAGATGGCCCCCCTCACAGATTGCTCTCAAGGAAGTTCCTTGTTAGCCCCAAAATCTTTCAGGATACATATTCCCCTATAAAACCAAAACATGCCAATTGTAACCTTGGTTCTACCACCTAAGTTTAACTCCTAAAACCGAGTTCTGTTAAATCTCACCCTGACCATGTCAATTACAAGCTTATCTTCCAAGGTACAGAACAAGCACAAGACGTGAACCACTCCTGCGCCTACCCTGAGATGGATGCATAATTGACTCTTTCCTTCCTCTTTTCAAAGTGTTCACCTTTTATGTAAAACACAGATTCATTTAGCGCTAGTTAGAGCCTCACAAGGATGTAACTATTTGTTTCACTGACTAACCTCCTTCCCTTTTCCCCTTAAGTAATGAGTTCCCCAAACCCTCTTCGGAAAGCCCAGGTTACAGATACTCCTGTGACTTGTGTTTTTCCTGGGTCGCCCTCAAACTTTGGCTTAATAAACCTCTACTAATTGAGACATCTGCCTCATTTTTGTTTAATAACCTTTCCCCCTGCTGATGCTTCCTCCACCCACTGAGGCTCTGGCACCCCATCCCCAATCTCCCGCTCCCCGCTGCCCCCACGGGTGTCCTCCTCCTCCCACTCTAGATCCGACAGCCTGCATCAGACCTCCCCACCCACCCCATGCTAGGCCCTCCTGGTTTGCTCCAGCTCAAACACACCTCACCATGCCCCTGTGAATGAGGATTAACCCTAACCTTGCTTGTTGCACCTGATAGCTCAAGGATGGAATTGTTCCAGAAAGAAAGGGGAAGGAATAGCATAAACTCCATCTTGGGGTTTTCTTAGGGGATTTTGCTGGTGCTATTTCTGGCATCTACCAGTAATGAGATTTTACCTAAGTTGACTGATCAGAACAATTCAGCATACCCAGACATGTGGCTAAGCTGCAGGCTGCTCACAGGCATGAATTCTTTCTTAGCAGTAGTCTGTTTTCCTGCTCATCAGCACAACAGGAAACCAAGCACTGGTAATTGGATAAGTCTTCCTTTTACTTCTAATGAGCACCAAGTTAGTGGTAATGACTAAGAGGGCTACTGAACTAAGTTTCAGATCTTGTTCTAAAATTCTTTGTATCTAACTGGGCTTCCATTTCAAATTCGTTCAGCTGTGAGACTGGAATTGGCTTCTCATGAGCTTATCTGCTATTCCATTTACCTTAGCCTTCTCTTTGGTTCCAGGATATGGTGCCAAAAAATACATTTCTGCACAAGAGATGCTAATATGATAAGGGACATCTGGTGGCTTTTGTACACATTGCTGTGATTTTCTTCTGTTGACCAGAAAATCCTAGTCACACAGTACCCACAGGCCCTTGAACATATGACTACAGTAATGTATAACTCGAGCTGCTTTACTTTGAAGAGCTAGTCAAGAGCAGCAGGGTAAGCGATTCCCACCCACCCCCACCCCCGCAGGTAATCGCAATAGACGTGTATAAGCTTTGAAATTTCCTATAAACAAATTTTGCTGAAACTGGCTTTTTGATGTCAAGCAGCATTTGTTATGCAAGTTCTACTGGTATTACTCTTCCCACAGTCTATCTTGATTGACTTTCAGGATGAAGACATCTAAGATACTTCTGGATTCCCTAGAAAATTTGTGTTGCCTATTCTTTTCCAACTGTGTAGTCCTCTCCTGGCTGTTTCCGGCTGGTCCAGCAGAGTGTGGAGAAATAGCTTACAATTCCATTAGAAAGAAGATCTCGTGTAATAAAAATAAAAATTGGAAGCCCAGTTGGAAGTGGTATCAGGTCATGGGCGCTTTGGAAATGGAATCAGATTTGGTACTTGTCTTTGGCTCTGTGGCTAACAAGGTATCGAATGTTTGGAAGTTTCTTTACTGACTTAGGCCACCTAAAGGTATTAGAGTAGACAAGCAGTTTCTAAAAGGTGCTTTGTAGGTAACCAGGGGCCTGCTGGTCTCTCATAGCTGCCTCAGAGGCTCATGATAGAAGGTTTGGGAAACTAGGGGATTGTCACTGAGAGGCATACAAAGGGGACTTTGGTCGAATAATCTCCATTGTCCTTCGAGTAGAGCAGCAGCAGCTCTATTTCCTGTACATTTCACATTTTTTAATTCTTGAAGGATTTTTTTTTTTTTTAAAACAAAGACCTCTGCTAAAACCAAACCAAACCAAATCAAATCAAACAAAAGCTACAAGACTCCTGAAGGTCTAGCTCTATATTTTTAGTACTTTCCTATGATATTTATATATCCCACATGCTGGTTCACTTTGTCATCTGAGATGAGACCAATCTGTGTCCATCTGGGCTAGAAATTTCTTCCGTACTTTGATGAAAAGCAGTGTAGTCCTGCAAGATGTGAGTCTATTTCCTCATACTTTATTCACACAGGTATGAAGATGAGAAGAGATGGAGGCAGCAAAGGAAATGGGGCTTTGCACGTCACTAGCTCAACTCCCTCTGCATTTTCTCTGAAGCGAGGGAGGTGCCCCGTTGTCTCTATAGGGCAACATCAGTGCACTGGGTCCCAACATGTTTCTGGGGCTTTTGTGAGAAGCAGTAGGCAGGAACGGTGAAGAGAAACTTAGCAGGAGGCCCAGGTGCTGTCTTTTCTAGTTTCCGAGCTATCTGATCAGGACAAAAAGGAACAAGCTCGTCCACAGCAAGATGGCCAGCAACTTGGTTATTTACCCAGTTAGTCTTGGGGAACTCTAGAGCTCTTCTAATAGCTGGGACTATGTAAATTTTTTCAAGGAAACATATACTGTGGGTTGGCGGTCGATGGGATTCAGTAGGATCCTTCTCTTATACAAGATGACTTTCTGGATGGGGTACAAAGGGAGGGGGCAAGGAGAATAAGAGAGGAATGAACCAAATGTTCAACATTCTAATACTCTTTAATAATTTATCTAAAATTATTGCATATTGAATTATTAGAGGCATTGAATCTTTTACTTTTTGTATAACACTCACTCTTCAAATAATTTCTGATTGAACACTAGATTAAGAGGAAAAAATAACACCACAAATGAAATAACTTGTAATTTTATTATGCAAAGGATTATTCTAAAAAATTAATAAGCTGTTCCTCTAAGCCCTTTTAGAACACATGGAAAAATTCAGAATAGTGTAAGAGCCTCTTATGGGCACTTCTTTCTTTGGAGACGGTGATGACCCGAGTAGAGGATTTAGGATTGTGCTGCTCAGAGACAACTGTCTGCATAAAATAATGCCAGATTCATGGTTTCCAGACTTGTTAAATTCATGGAGTATTAAAATAAAATTGAAATAAAACGGAAAATATGATGCCCAGTTGGTCAAAATCAGTGTAGGTGTTGCTTTAAAAGTAGTTTTTAGATATGATTAACATTTAAATCCGTAGACTTTGAGTAAAGCAGATTACTCTCTGTAATGTGGGCGGGCCTCGTCCTATCAGTCGAAGGTCTGAAAAGACTGAGTTCCCCTGAAGAGGAAGGAATTCTGCCTCTGAACTGCCTTCAGACTCAAGACTGCAGCATCAACTCTTGGGGTTTCCACCCATCCAGCCTGCCCTGCAGGTTTCAGATTTGCCAGCCCCCAGAGCTGATTTAGGGAATTAAACCAATCTTTCTCTCTCCACATATATACATGCTTTTTTGTTTCTCTGGAGAACCCTGACTAATAGACCAATACAAGATTGTGGTTTTAATTTCACCAAGTAAGGACTTAAAACTAAACAAATAAACAAAAATGAAAATCTACCATCTATTGTCATCACGTCATGAAAGAAAGAGCAATTTACTATCCCCATAGGAAAGACATAATCTCAGAAAAAAGAACAATTTTATTGATGAATAAATTCTATCCTATTAACTAGCTTACCACATTGCCTTTACCTGTCTCATTTTTCACACACAAGAGCCAGCCTTTAGAAACTGTGCTAGAGGCAACCCAACTTCTGACTATGTGGGAGAACCATCCCACTGTTACTCCTAAGAGAACATTCTCTCCCAATAGTTTCCCCTGATATGAGAATGTGAAAGAGTAACAAGATGCCAAAATACATAGACCTCTTTTTCTTTCTACAACATAGATGCTCTTAAACAGCATGCAGAGGATTGTGTAGCTGCTTATAATAGGAGCCAGGCTGACTCAGCCCTCTTTTCTTTTGTCACAGGTGATCACAGCAATAGCTTGCTATAACAGCACCTCACAGTTTCCTCTTAAAATGAAACCACGTTTTCTTTGTGCCGTTTCAGCTCAGTTCTGCTGTTCATACAGGGGCTTGGGAGTTTTCCACTGTAGGTTTCTTAAATTCATTATACTCGTAGAATGTTAGAGCTGGAAGGTCCCTAAAGATCATAAAGTTCAATTTCATTTTTTATAGATGAGAAAACAGAGGCTAAGAGAGGTAAAGAGGTGCTTAGTTGTGGCAGAAGATTAGAAGTTCCTGCATGTTGGTTTAGCAATCACCTTGCTCATTACAACTTCCTCTTCTGCCTTAATTACTTTTCAGTTCAGTTGCCTCTTTCCTCTAGAATAGCCCTTCTCTATTCACACTGCCTTTTCTTGGCTTTGAAGTTACAGATCTGAAACTCTTGTGTTAGCTATGCTATGGTTTTCTTCTACATTCTGTACACTGTACTGACCATCCTCTTATAAACCTCTTCTCATCTAGGTTAAAGATTTCTTGACTTCCCTCTGGTGAAGCTTGATACCAACTGACCTATAAGGGCTTGGTTTTCACAACAGAGTCTTAGTCTACTTTTGCCATCGCACCAAATACTGAGAGAACAAATAAAATTATTGCTTGAAAAAACTAAGTGAAGATGATCGGATTCATATTTTCCCCACATGCCATTTGCAATAGTTTTTCATATTTCTCATTTATCCCACACTTGAAATTTCATCTATTGGTTTTTGTAAATTTTCTTTTTGAGGCACAAATGTTCTCAGTTTCAGATTCTAATCTATTTTCAGTAGTGCTTTCAGTTTCGTTTACTCCCATTTCAAAAATACTCCCTCTTGTTCTCTACAGCAATAAAATCCAAATGCAAATTCTGATAACCTCAGCCAATGGTGAGTCACGGTCTCTCATTTCCACCTCTTCTAAACGGTCATGGTCACTCATTTTCACTCTTCTAAGCACCTCTTCTTTACAGCAACAAAATCAGAAAGCAAATTCAGGCAACCTTAACCAATGGTGAGTCATGGTTCCTCATTTCTACCTCTTCTAAACCCCTCCTCTGACGGTCAGGAACCTCCTCATTCCTCAAGTAGTAGCTATTCAGTACTTTACCACTTCCCTTGAGTCTCTGACCCCATTGTCTTTTTCTTCTTTCTCATAGAAAATAGATGCAGCCATTTAAGTACTTTCTCAACTTACTCTCCAACAAATCTGATTCAAATATGTTCATCTGCAGTTTTACCTTCTCTCTAGTGTCAAAACCTGAGGTGATCCTAAACCTCTTCAAAGACAAGTCATTCTCCATGTGATACTCTGTTCTGTCTCTTTAAACTGGACTCCTTTGATTATTGCTACCTCTCTATCGTTAGCCTTTCTACTGGATCTGTCCTCTTAATATTTATTCATATTCAAGTACTTTCCAACCTTAAAAAAATAACATTGAACCCAACATCCTCTTTGCCTTAACTTCACTTCATAAAATTTTAAAGACATCATACCTCAAATCCACAAGCCTACCTGTCTTAGTCCATTTTATGTTGCTGTAACACAGTACTACAGAATGGATAATTAATAACAGTTACTGATTTGGCTTACAGTCCTGGAGGCTGGGAAGTCCAAGGGCATGATGATAGCATCTGGCAAGACAGCAAGACTTCATGCTGTGTGATAACATAGTGGAAAGAGCAAGAGAAGATGTGAGCAAGCAAACCAGAGGGGGCTGAACTTGCTTTTATAACAAATGCACTCTCATGATAACTAACCCACTCCCTCCATAACATTATTCATCCATGAGGGCAGAGCCTTCATGACTTAATCACCTCTTAGTAGACCCCACTTCTTGATGCTGTTGCTTTTGGGATTAAGTTTCCAACACATGAACTTGAGGGAACACATTCCAATCATGGTACTACCTTGCATCCATACTATAATCTGTTGTGATCTACTTTTGCTCCCACAGGTCCATTAAAACTGTACTCCCTGAATTTCTGGTTGCTAAATACAATGAACATTATTCAATCCTTATTCTTTTAATCTCTTGGCAGAATACTTTCCAGTTGACCAACAGAGTCTTGTTGGCTTTTATATCCCTTGGAACCAAAGACTTACAGGGCTTGGTGGAGTTTCTGGCAACATAACAAAATCTGAAAATTGATGAAAGACTTAAAATGGAAAATAAGTGGATGCCAAATGGTGAAGGCTTTAAATGCTCAACTATGGGGACTGGCTTTTATTTTGTAGGAGTGATAATCTAGAAAGGTCTCTTAGCAGGAAAGTAGCATTACCACATCTTTTGGGAAGTAAATTCTGGGGCAGTTTATGGTTTGGAGTAGTGGTTTCCTTTTTTTCTCTCTTTTTTTTTTGAGACAAGGTCTTGCTCTGTTACTCAGGCTAGAGTGCAGTGGCACAATCACGGCTCACTCACAGCCTGGGAGGTCTCAAGCGATCCTCCCACCTCAGTCTCTGCCCCACCAAGTAGCTGGGACTACATGCCAGTGCCACCATGCCAGGCTAATTTTTGTATTTTTTGTACAGAGTCTTGCTACATTGCCCAGGCTGGTCTCCAACTCCTGGTAAGTCCAGGTAAATTATAATATATTCATACAAAGGAGTAGTACTCAGCCACAAAAAAAAAAAAAAAAAAGGAACTGAACTATGAACTGTTACTGATCCTTAAGCTAACATGAATTTTAAGTACAGTGGAATGAAAAAATGACTTCATTTATGTAAACTTTTTAATGCAGGCAAATGCAAAATACAGTAATAAAGATCAGAACAATCAGGCCAGGCGCGGTGGCTCATGCCCATAATTTCAGCACTTTGGGAGGCTGAGGCAGGCAGATCACCTGAGATCAGGAGTTCAAGACCAGCCTGGGCAACAAGGCAAAACCCCGTCTCTACTAAAAACGCAAAAATTAGCCAGGCGTGGTGGTGTGCACCTGTAATCCCAGCTACTCAGGAGGCTGAGGCACGAGAATCGCTTGAATCCAGGAGGTGGAGGTTGCAGTGAGTTGAAATCATGTCACTGCACTCCAGCCTGGGCAACAGAGAGAGACTCCACTCCATCTCAAAAAAGGATCAGAACAATCAGTGGAAGGAAAATGGAAAGTGAAGTGACCGTGAAGGGAACCAAAGGGAGTGATGGCTCTACAGTTGCATACATTTGTTAAAACTCAAACGAGGCCGGGCGCGGTGGCTCAAGCCTGTAATCCCAGCACTTTGGGAGGCCAAGACGGGCGGATCACGAGGTCAGGAAATCGAGACCATCCTGGCTAACAAGGTGAAACCCCATCTCTACTAAAAAATACAAAAAATAACTAGCCAGGCGAGGTGGCAGGCGCCTGTAGTCCCAGCTACTCGGGAGGCTGAGGCAGGAGAATGGCGTAAACCCGGGAGGCGGAGCTTGCAGTGAGCTGAGATCCGGCCACTGCATCCCAGCCTGGGCGACAGAGCGAGACTCCCTCTCAAAAAAAAAAAAAAAAAAAAAAAAAAAAACCTCAAACAATACAGTAAAATGCCTGTGTGCTTACTGTATATAAATTACACCCCAATTAAAAAAAATTGCATAGACATCTAGTAAGTCACAGGCATCTTATTTCCTGCTTCTGTATTGTTGGGAGACAGAGAATATTAAGTATCAAAGCTAAGTTAAGATTATTACAAGAAATTAAGAAATTGTCAGATAAGATTATTCTAAGTATAGACTCCTTAAACCTGCAAAGCAAAACCCTTCATATAGACCCACCATTTAAAAAAAATAGCTACTTTTAAAAACATTCACTCAAGCTAGCAGATAACAAAATACTTATTTTATTGTTGTAAAATTAAAAATAGTAGACAAGCATATATACAGTTCCAAAGCAAAGCAATACAAATATATAAATTATTGCAGTTTTCAAAGAAAATATAACAGCCAAATAATTGTCAATATTTTTCTGAAACGAACTTGTTTTTTACCACAGCAGTTTCATTTTGTTTTTCCAAGTCTTAACACAATTTTGTAAAGTAAATTTCTAACACCAGGGAGATTAAGTTCAATGACCATAGTATATGCTACTGTTTTAAAGTAAGGTTAACACACACACACACACAAACACACACAAAATGGAATTGAACAAAAGTTACTACTTAATACTTTCTAAACTGCCTCTTTTGGAGGTACGGTGAAAGAAAAACATTCTAGATGTGTCTGAAAGAGACAAGGTACACACTTACTAAAATTCCCCTTTGCTTTATTTAGGTGTAGTTGAGGGAAGTTCAACTAATCTTTAAACCTTTTTTGGGGGAGGGCAATACTTATCTTCATGATTTTTTGTTTGTTTACTTTAGTAAACTTAAAACTGTGAAATAATTAAATATTATTAAAATGTATTAGTAATGTGGACTCAAACTAAAAAGAACAGGGAAAGCATATGTTACAAACTAGGTATTTTGGAGACTTGACATAATATGGTTCATATCAATGTTACCATAGCCAGAAGTTGCTTAATAGGTTAGACTGCACCATAATAAGGGCAATTCTGAAAGGATGAAGTGAAATAAAATCCTGAGATGCAAGCATTATAGCCCTCCTCCAAGTTACCTTTATTTCGTGTGAGGGCTCTAGTATTCTGGTAAATAAACTCTTCCCTGCCCCATGACCACAAAACTTTACTTGGTAAGAATAAACTGTTGAAGCTTTTATGTCTTACTAGTTTTCACCACAAATTTCCTGAAATAATTACTCCTACCAACCTAAAGTTAAAAATACAATCACACACTGAAATGATATCAATTATCCTTTACATCTGAACAAAAAGTATTAACATTTTTTATAGCGTATTATACTTCTTAATAAGCTCTTAGTAACAACATTTGTCAGTAAATGAACTGGCATAAGTCAGAAAAAGTGACAAGAATTTTACATGGTACCATTTAAAATTTTCATGTACAAGTAACCCACGTTATGGTCACTAACCTGAACCTCCAATTAAGCTACACAAATAATTTACTCTTTAAAAATCCCTACTTTAGAGCATTTACATGTTACATTTTATAATTTAATAACGAAAGCAGATTCTTCCAGAACAGAACAAAACCCAAACTGGGAAACATTAAAACACAAATAGATCTAAAAGCTTACTTTAAAAAAACCACAAAAATGTACTAACAAGCCTTACCAGTGTAAACACTAAGGTAAAAAATACATAAACAACATAAAACACAAAACCATTTTCAGTCATAAAGAATATGGTAAAATGGCTGGGCGCAAGGGCTCACACCTGTAATCCAAGCACTTTGGGAGGCCGAGGCGGGCGGATCACAAGGTCAGGAGATCGAGACCATCCTGGCTAACACAGTGAAACCCCATCTCTACTAAAAATACAAAAAGAAATTAGCTGGGCGTGGTGGCGGGCGCCTGTAGTCCCAGTTACTTGGGAGGCTGAGGCAGAAGAATGGCGTGAACCCAGGAGGCAGAGCTTGCAGTGAGCTGAGATTGCGCCACTGCACTCCAGCCTGGGCAACAGAGCGAGACTGTCTCAAAACAAAAACAAACAAAAAAGATGGTAAAATGAAAATCCATATCTCAAGATGCCTGTCAAGATATATTTGACTATATATGTTGACTATATTTCTGAAATCACTTTCTAACATGAAGTTGACATTGAAAAAATAATCCTTAAATGTATATAAAAATGGGCACTTTGTGGTAAAATGAACATGTATTTTGAAAACCTAAGAACGTGTCTTTGCTCTACCACTATTCATAGTGAACGACACAACAAAACACTATTCTGCTGCCTGAATAATCTATTACTGGACACTCAAGTGTATGCCTTTTAAAAAAGACTAATTTAGATATTAATATGAGGATCAAAGGATAAGATGATAATCTCAGAGTAAACATAATTGATTTTTAGTTTAATTATAAGGCTGAACTGATTTAAAACTTTAAAGAGAATCTGTGTGGTCAAAAACACTTTTCTGATTTTTAAAACTCAATTTAACTTGTCAAATTATAAAACTGAACATGAAAACGGTTAGTCTTATCTCACTCCCCTTAATCACATAAGCTCTGAAAATTTAGTAATGAATGACTGGCAGTCTGTTTTGCCACTTTTTAAACAGTAGTACATGAGATATGCTTCGAAACATCCTCAAAAATTACTAACAACAGTAGAGAACAGCCAAGTATGGAAAACAATATTTGTGATATTTCATGTTCTCTTGTTAGAACTCAACTCTGTACCTGATACTTATATTTGCATACACAGTAATTGCATATTCAATTAAGAAAACATAGGACTAAATTATAAGTTTACCAAATATTTGGATAAACTGCTGTGCAAAATACTTCAAAAAATTTTTTTTCACTAGGAACTCATCCATATAAAGTAGTGTGAGTACCAGCACCACAAAGTTTTTTTTAAGAGCACCTCTCCTTTGAAGAGCTTAAGTAGAAATATCTAAATGCAATAAATCAGAGTCCCCACTTAAGACCTTAATACATGCACACTCTTATCCACTTGTTCCATACTCATTAGTAAAGCTATGTATTTGTCAGAAAACTCCTTTCTTTGGATAACACTGTAGCATTCAGGACTGCAACTTATGGCTCATATTCTGGAAATATGCTACTACTGATATCAAATGCAACATATCCCCAACTTTTATGACTGTCCCTAACTCATCTAAACACAAACCCAAATGTGCGCAAACACACTGGCTGGTAACCATCTTACTGAATTACGCCAGAAAAGAGTAAAGTCAAATTTGAAAATGTGGGAACAATTAAGCACTAAGATACTGGCATAATCAGGAAATGTATTTACCCAACTTGTAAGTTTGAATATTTTGATATTGCACAGATTTAATTTAAAGCTCATCAAAACTAAGGCAATGCATCCATACTCCCTGGATTTTAAATTCATTTTGCATGACTTAAAGAATTGAGAGAAATCAAAAGCATCTTTCAAAAATTCCCCCAAAAAGTAATGTTATACTTCAAAGAAAAACAAAACAAAATCAATGGATATCAATTAATACTTTCAGGCCAATTTAACACGTTAGCATCACAAAAAGTTGTTTTCAATTAGATTTAAGTGTTTGCTTAAATACTTTTTTTGTGTTTAAGAATAAAATCTGACCCAAGCCAGGGTAGGCTGCCAAATTTAAGGCAAATGTCATTTATATCTTTATGCATGAAGCTGCCAAGTTACTGGGCTTTTCTGTAGATACTTTCAAGCAAGGATCTACCTCATATATACATTCTAAACATGAGTTAAAAACAGAATTTAGAGCCCATTTTAATTCTGCATTGGTTATAGCTTTTACTATAATATATTATTAAAACTTATCTAGCTGTTTGGGACAATCTGTTAGATAAAAACTCTTTGGAAGCATCATAGGCAACTTACGAGAACATTCTATATATAGGCTTATATTTTTTTAATTAGGAGTTTTGCTTTTCTTCTGTCAAGTAATCCTGTTTTTCTCTATAAAGTTTAGAAAAATACCTCACAACGCTTTTTTTGAGCACTAAGTTCAATGATGGTGATAATACAATTTGGACAGTTTAAGTATTCTTGAAACTTTGTGGCACACAAAATAACCTCACTTTCTTTTCAAAGACAGAACAATTTCACAGGACATTCAATTTGAAGATAGATATTATATTTGAATTGGAAGTGAGGCTTGACTTACTCTGTCCAAATTCTAATGCATCGGTCATTGGTGTGAAGCTAATAATGAAAGCAGCAGAGGAGGCTTTCATTTCCATGGAGACAAATTGACAGAGAAGCCAGATTAGTCTTTTCTTCCCGAATAACTGCTTTTGTTAGAAAACAAAATAATGTATTTTATTTACTTGAATACTGCTTTGAAAAGTTACTAATTCCTCTTTTTAAGAGTTATTAGAAATTAAAACAACTCAACTAAATAGATTTCTAATCCAAAATACATTTATCTTTGGAAGCAAGGTAACTGTTGTAAAAACACTGTATTAAAAGAATAAAATGCAGTGACCTGAAATATGGGTGAACATATTCACACATGATAGTGTAAATAAATATACAGAACCACTCAAATATACAATTATAAAGAGAATGGCAAGTACCTAAAATAGCATTTTTACATATAAAATTTTTATATTAAAATATTGCTCATAATAAATAAGAGGTGATATGAATTCCATTTCCCTCTTAAAAATTATCTTTAGTAGTTTAAGGAGTTTGTTAATCTGTTGTTTTGACAGGTGAATTACATTAAAATGTTTAATAAAATGACACTCTAACAGTGTATTTAAGTAGTCACATGTGATAAAATTTGTTTAGTAATTATGGGAAAAAAGAGTCCCCAAATGAGCCAAAATGATTAGCCCCAGAAGACTAGAGTATAATGATCTGCTTTATTTGAAAAAGATGTCTAATACTGCCTTATGTTTGGCAAATTTAATGACCATAAAAAAATGGACCAGGACTTTCTTCAAACTTCTTCAAAGTCTGCATGTCTGGGAGACCAATAAAGGGCAGGGCATACTAAGTAAGTCTGTTCAGTTCAGTTGTTTATGGGTAGGTGTGACTTCATTCCTGTTCGCCCTACTTGCAGACATGGTAACTTAGAATAGTTCTTCAGAAGCTGTTCGATGGCAACGTGGCGGACATGGAGCTGTGAGGCCAAAGAATCTTTTTCTTGCACTTGGTGTGTTAACTCTTCAAAAACTTCTGTAAAAGATTGAAAACCTTTCATTTGTAGTATGCAGAAAGCCAGTGCTATGATTTATATTTCAAGAACTCTAACTGAAATCTATGCATTGGGCAAAGTGTCACAATGAAACTGATTTAATACCAAGGAAACACTTGTGTTCTCTACAAAGCATATCAGTTCTGATCATCCTAGGCATCATATACTGTACATAGCCAAGTGGAATTTGGCTTTTCTCCATCAAGTGGAATTTGAGTCATAGCAATGACTCCAGAGATGCACAGCAAACATGGTGGCTGCTACTGTAGCTGAGCCACTTTTCTCAATTAGAATCTATAAACAGATTCAATCAGTATATAATGTGATTTACGGACAAGAAGTGCCCATTAGTATTCAGGTCTGGAATCCCCTCTAAGAGGCTTTGGAATCAGACTACCAGGAGTTTTGAATCCTTGTTCCTACTCTTACATGCCTCAGGCAAGCAACTTTTGGTTTCAGTTTCCTTTCCTGTGTAACATTAATAACGACAGTAAGCACTTCACCAGGCTACTGTAAAACTTAAATGAGATCATATTTGTAAAGCACTCAAATTTCTACAACTATTATTGCGATCATTTTTATTATTCTGAGAGGCTGTGTGGTTAAGCTTTGGAGTTTAAATCCTTGATCTGCTACTGATTGCATGCATGATCTCTGTAAGCAACTTAACATCTCTGAAGTACAATTTTCTCATCTAAAAGGAAATAAACTGAAAAGGAGACAACTGGGGAATCTGCACATTAATTGTTAAGTGTTAGCATCAGACTTGATGATGTTAAGGAATTATTAATTTAAATGGTGTGATAATGAGATTGTGACTGTTTTTTAAAAAGTTATCTTTTAGAAGAAATCCTAATCTATGGACAAAAACCAATGTGTTAGCTGGGATTTGGCTGAAAATAATCCATGCTACGGGTAATGCAATGGGAATGGATGCAAGTAGAGATGATTATTATTATGCCTTTGATAACAGTTGAAGTTGGTGAAGATGGCTTAAGGGGTTCACTATACTAGTCTCACTACTTTTATATATGTTTGAAATTGTTTATAATTTAACAAAAAAGACTAATATCACATGCCTTAAAGAACTGTTTGGGAGTACTCCCACACAGTGCCTGGTGCAATCGTGGGTAGTCAATAAAATGTTAGTAAGAGGTTGTAGTTTCCATTTTCACTTAGAAAAGAAAAATGTGGCCGGGTGCAGTGGCTCACACCTGTAATGCCAGCTCTTTGGGAAGTTGAGGCAGGAGGGCTGTTTGAGCCCAGGATCTCGAGATCAGCCTGGGTAACATGGTGAGACCCCATCCCTATAAAAAATAGAAAATGAGCTGGGTGTAATGGTGCACATGACAGTAAGACCCAGCTACCTGGGAGGATCACCACTGCATTCCAACCAGTGTGATAAAGCAAGATTCTGTAAAAAAAAAAAAAAAAAAAAAAAAAAAAAAAAAAGAAACTAAAAGAAAAATGTATTTCCTCTGCAATTGAAAGTTGTTTGTTTCTTATTCTTTCTGCTCTGGAAATTCTAACAGGTTTGAATATCTCATTTCCAAATTTAAAGGTAGATAAAGCCAATGGTGTCTTATCATAGGTGATTTTCTATGTCAAAATTTTTCACACACAAAAAAGCAGTGAGAGTGATTCTTACCCTGGATTTGCTGGAGGAGCTTTGCATTCAGTTGTTCTACCTCACCAAGAGTCATCGAATTCACTGAAACATGAAAATGTATTCACTATTACCACAACAACCTAGGAAAACATGCAGCTTACATCACCAACACAATATCCTATTTTTTAAAATCTGCACTTAACTGTCAACACAACATTCAGCAGTACTCCAGCATTCAACCATTAATGCTCTTAAGTGTGGAGGAGACGTTTTCAAATCCTGACCACAACCCATGGTAAGAAACTTTTATTTTTATTCTGTCTTGAGACAGGGTCTCGCTCTGTCACCTCGTTGGGAGTGCAGTGGTGTGATCAATGGCTCACTGTTGCCTCAACCTCCTGGGCTCAAGTGATTGCTCCCACCTCAGCCTCCCTAGAAGCTGGAACCATAGACGTGTGCCACCACACCTCATTTTTTAATTTTTTGTAGAGATGGGGTCTTGCTATGTTGTCTAGGCTGGTCTTGAACTCCTGGGCTCCAGTGATCCTCGCACCTTGGCCTCCCAAAGTGCTGGGATTATAGGTGTCAGCCATTGTGCCTGGCCAGAACCATATTTTTTTAATCACTCCCAGTACACCACCACCCTCCAATGAAACAAAAGTTTCACCAAAAAATACTTAGTAGTAGGTCCAGTGAATTCTGGTATCTCCTATTCTGTTTCAGTTTTTAAAAAGTGTTAAGTCACTACCCATTAAGCTTATTTTGATTAAGCATTACACAGCTTATAATATGCTGTTTGAAAAATCAATTTGTCTATCTAGATATACAATCTTAAATAATTCATATTTAGAATCAAGAAGTTGTATAACAAGATATCAGAGGTCCCTTCTGGCTCTGAAATCATGATTTCAAGACAATTACAATCACCTCAGCTTCTGTAAATTTTTGTAGAAATAGATGTAGAGAGAATGAATCACCCTTTCTAACTTTACAGTAAGTGCACACATTACCTCTGGCCTTTAGTAAAATGTCAGACTTTTGCTTTTGAAATGCCACCACCAGTCAACAAGACACATGCCTACATCAGTCTTGTAGGGATCAGCAACATGACAATGTGTATTAGCCAATAGATGAAGCTGTACTTCTAAACTATACGAGTCCTGGATCTTCCAATTCACAGTTTGTTCATTCCATTTAGTGTAATCATTTTATATGGCAAAACAAACATGGAAACTGCTAACTTCAATGCTTAGAAGATAGAATTCCAGTGAATGAAAAGTTTTAAGATGCCTCATTTTTGCTAAGGTGAACCTGTTACCAAATCTACATTTCCACAGCAAAATTCTTGACCCATTACACATTTATATAAATGTATAAAAATCCCAAACCACCCAACTGTTACTTTTCTCCCCATTTTACTTACATTCCTCTCTGCTGTAATGTGGATGCTGGGTCTGGACATCAGCCTCTGGACTAGAGATTGTCTCTTCTTTTTTCTGTGCCTGGTTGTGACTATGAGGCCACAATACACTGTTATGACATAAAGTGGCACCTGAATCTTGTAACATAGCAAGTCCAAAGTCTGTACTTTCCCTCTGCTCCAAAATTCTTTGTGTACAGTTAGAGATGCCACCTGCACTTCCATCTATCCATTTTGCAGAATATTTTGGTACTTGGGAGTCAAACTGTGGGAGTAATTTTTCTTCTGGCTTATGCCTGAAATTAAACAGATGCTGCTGGGGGTTTTTAGAACATTCCGAATCTGAATCCAGATCCTTATTTTGTGCATACTGTACAATCCAGTTTATCTTCTTACTCAAAATGGTTTTAACTTCTTCATAAGTACTTTTTGAAAGCTTAGATCGAGGACAACCCTGGTTTGCAATTAAATGATATTTTTCAAAGCAGTCTTTATGGCCCCTTAATGATTTGGTGTGCAAGAGATCAGACTTTGGTACCCCTATGGAAAAAAAAGAGAAACAAAAGACTTGAGAAATTTTGTTTTCTAAAGTCACTTTAAGAATATACAAATCTTGGCCGGGCGCGGTGGCTCAAGCCTGTAATCCCAGCACTTTGGGAGGCTGAGATGGCGGATCACGAGCTCAGGAGATTGAGACCATCCTGGCTAACACGGTGAAACCCCGTCTCTACTAAAAAATACAAAAAACTAGCCGGGCGAAGTGGCGGGCGCCTGAAGTCCCAGCTACTTGGGAGGCTGAGGCAGGAGAATGGCGTGTACCAGGGAGGCGGAGCTTGCAGTGAGCTGAGATCCGGCCACTACACTCCAGCCTGGGCGACAGAGCATGACTCCGTCTCAAAAAAAAAAAAAAAAAAAATATACAAATCTTAGTAAAATCACAGAGTCCTTGATAGTCTGCGAAATAGAGGGAAAATGCTAAAGAACATTAATATTAACATACAATGTGGCCTAATAATTTCTGCTTAAATTTAATTCAATATTCAGTAATATTAAATTCTTAAGGATAGCAAAACCTAAAAACTTAATTATTCAGTTTTAATCTTGGTCCAGAGATGTTACTGCACAATATAAAAAAATACTACTGAACCCAGCAATTTACCTTTACAGATTCTTGGCCTTTACATTACAGTGCTTTCTTCATTAAACCTGAAGTACACACTTGCAAAAGTGTCTATAATATTATGAGGTTCAATAACAGAAATGCTCAACAAGTCTCCCCCCCAAAACACAGTAAATAATGTTCTTAAATTGTGCTATGTTTATTGAAGAAAAATAAACCAGAACCAGAAAAATACAAATTAATAAAAGTCAAAAAGTCAAAAAACTATTTAGATTTATTTTTAAAGAAAATCAAAGCATCTAACATTTTTCACATTTCCTTTTTGTAGTTACTAAAACCTTATCAAGATAATTTTATTTTCTAGAAGAAATGCATTATACACAATCATTTTTCATATAGCAATAGATTCAATCTGCCAAGATCCAATAGCCAGTAATTCCTCAACTCACAAATATTTAATATATCATAAATAACAGAAATATTACTTTTTATATCTCCCAACTTAGTAGAGTGCAAGTATGCTACCTCAATTGTTTTTTAAAAATATAAAATACATTTGCAAATATCTAATACATTTCAAAATATAGAACATATTCACACATATTTATAAGTTCAAGCCATATTATTAAAGTCAAACAGCACTACTTGTATAATGAAGGTGAATCAGGAATGTGGACCTGAAAATTTATGTCTGCCAGAACTAACCAGTTTAAATCTGCTTAGCTTTTTAAATGGAGTAAGCGGAGAGCCACTCAGGAGCTAGTTTTAAAAAATGTTTTAGCTGATTCATCAGAAAAAAATATATTTTGCAATTCATCCTTTGCTTTGAAAATTGAACTCACAGTGGTTTTATTATTTGAACTCCAAAGTCTGGCTAAAAGATAATGACACATTTGCACTTTAATGGTATGAAATCAAGTATTAACATACTTGTGAATATTAATGTTTAAAAAATATATAATATCAGCCAATGGTGGAACCTGATGAGACTGTCAAAACCAAGTGTTAAATTGGTTATCAGTTCCCTCAACAGTTACTGTAAGCTGTGAGAACACACCTCCAAAACACATTCGTATTGTAAGCACATGTAAACAACGGCTCTCATGAGGTAAACTCAAGTATCTGAGCCTTGTTTCTTCCAATGAGCTCAGAAATTGCTAGAAACTTTAATAGAATACACATTTTATTTATCACGTTGCTCCTTGTACTGCAATTGTGATCATGTATACATTTCTACCAGTTATTATCTGATTAGGTCAAATTTCCAGCAACATTAGAACACATACATTATAAATCTCAAAGCTTTATTTAATAATAAAGTATACATCTTCAAAAATGGGTAAACTGACATAAAAAGGAAGTTCACAAGCCCTGCTTCATTAAAAGTTGTATTATTATGCATTTTAGATAATAAGACAAAAACAGTAGTCATCACAAGTTATACACTAAAGGAAAAATGGTTCCATTCTGCTATCTGATTCCAATGCTTAGCTTTCTGGGAAACACTGGTATGCACAGAGAACCTGAAGCTTGCCTATTAGTAACTGGAACATTTATTAAAGAGCTCCCCTACTCTCTGCAAACTATTTCAGGTCTTGTTGCCAACAGATGGTTAGCTAATCCCTCAGAACAGTAAATGGTCTCATTCTCAGTGCACTGCCTCAGCTCTATGTAGCAATGATTTAGCTGAATGTAAATATAGTAATTTGTAAGTTTCTCCTCCAGTTTATATGAAATGAAATTCTTTAGCATATAAAAAAAGTTGTGAACTAGGCTATGGAAAGTAATATTTATTGTTAAATTTTGTGGGGTTTTTAGTATTTATACAGAAACTCCAAAACAAGATGAAAAATTACATTAAATAACTAATTTTCTGATGTACTCTAGAGCTTCAACAACTGGTCATTATAATAGATATCTATTTGAAGAATAATATGGACTTTTAAAGTTTTTTTATCTACTGTTTCTTCTTAATGATTCATGTAATATAATTTCTGCTTAGATGTACCTATTGGCTCCTTGAACTCACCATACTGAACATTAACTACTCTTCCTCTCTCCCCATGCAACTCCAAAGCCAATCCTCTTACTGAGTCTGGCATCACCAACTGCTCAAGGAAGAAACCTGGGTGTCCTCCTTGAAAGTTCTTCACTCCCCACAATCCCATAGGTTTTGCTGTCTTAACAGATTCCCCCGCCCCCCACATAAAATCTAGCACCTACAACATCTGAAATCCTTCTGCTTCACTCCAGCACCACTCCCACTACAAATGTGGGTCATGATCATCATCATCTCCTGTTTAGTTTCTCATTTCCCCTAAGAAGCCTTGTTTAACCCAAACATCTGGGTTAGTTTATCACACTAGATTTTACAATTGCCTCTTTCCTGGCCTGTAATTCCTCACAAAATGTAGGTTCTGTGAAAAATACAGACCATATCTCTTACTCATATATTCTCAGTGTCAAAATGCCTGGCACATAGTGGGTACTCAAAAGTAGTTAAATGCATAAAAGAAAATTAAAAATATATTTTAAAACACCAAAAACAAACCAATTATCACTCAAGGTCCCTCCTAGCAAGGAAACCAGAATTTGCAGTTCTGCCAGGCTGCTCAGCGGGTAATTAAAGGCATCTTTCAGTGAAGTTACTCCTATATTTAGCCTAATGGGCTATTAGTCTAAAGAACATATCAGTGGCACTGATACAGAAATGGCATTCCTGTGGCATCATTCAATCTTCCAAAGAAAATCATGAATTTCTACTCAATTATGTATTTTTTAAATAGAAATTTACATACAGAAAATATACAAGACGACGGTTTTATGTTAACTGTAGCTCATTCATCTAGATAGGTACCTCTAATTTATTCAGTTACATCAGTCATACTGAAATTTAAAAACTGAGTTAAAGACTGAGTTTTAAAGTTCAATTCGAAACATTTGTTTTATAAACATATTTTAAAATATCCTGTGCAGCAGTAGCAGAGGAAACAAAAACTTCCGTAATACACTGACTACTTCATATACTCGAAAAAAACTACTTTTTAATCTAGAAAACAATGTCAGTAGCTCACTTAATTTGCATCAGTAATACACATATCATTTTATAAACTCTTGGTGTGATTTGTTTTTTTCTGCCTCATCAGTTCAAGTTATTATAGCAGAAACAACCATTGCTATTATCAAAAGATCTCAGTGAGTTTCCCAATTGACTTTTCAATTTTAACTGCATTTACAAGCGTAAACAGCTTTGAGCACTAATTTGTTTCCTAAGCAGCTTTTGAAAGGGAATGAATCTAAATGCAACACAATCAGCTGATACTTTTGAGGAGCTGAGTTATAAGAATTTCCAAGCCAGTTCAACCAAGATTGTGCTCCAATTTGCTTGTTAATAAAAATTTTGAAGGCCAACGTAATTGACTTCCTATTATAAAAACATCTTTAAGACACTTCAAAGATATCCATATGTCACTTTTTAAAATCATAAAGTCATTATGAGAGAACTAAGACCTTAATTGGCAACCAAAAGTTTTAATCTTATTTATTTTTTTTAAAGTATGGATTTCTCAACGGATGCTGGAGAGGATGTGGAGAAACAGGAATGCTTTTACACTGTTGGTGGGAGTGTAAATTAGTCCAACCACTGTGGACTAACTGTGGAAGACAGTGTAGTGATTCCTCAAGGATCTAGAACCAGAAATACCATTTCACCCAGCAACCTCATTACCGGGTATATACCCAAAGGATTACAAATCATTCTACTATAAAGACACATGCACACGTATGTTTATCACAGCACTATTCACAATAGCAAAGACATGTAACCAACCCAAATGACCATGAATGACAGACTGGATAAAGAAAATGTGACTAATATACACCGTGGAATACTATGCAGCCATAAAAAAGGATGAGTTCATGTTTAACACAGGAACAGAAAACAAAACACTGCATGTTCTTACTCATACTGGGAGTTGAACAATGAGAACACATGGACACATCGAAGGGAACATCACACACCGGGGCCTGTCGGGGTGTGGGGGGGCTAGGGGTAGGATAGCATTAGGAGAAATACCTAATGTAGGTGTCGGGTTAATGAGTGCAGCAAACCACCATGACATGTGTATACCTATGTAAAAAACTTGCATGCTCTGCACACGTATCCCAGAACTTAAAAGTATTAAAAAAAAAAAAAAAAAAAAAAAAAAAAAGTATGGGTTTCTTCCGGTTAGAGGCTATTCCTATTCAATAATTTTATTTTTCTTTTATCTTTTCCCATTTTATCTGAGTTTTTATACTATTATTTTATACTTTGAAAACCCTACCTGTAACCCATCTGGCATGCTATCCCTACCTCTATCCTTTAAGTTCCTCTTTAAAATAAATTTGCTTTAAGAAAACTTGGTTAAATCCATCCTAAAAGTGCAAAGACTACTCAAATGTTTAGATGTTTAGCTCTAGTTACCACCATTACTCTTATTTTTTAATTTTTTTGAGACGGAATCTCAATCTTTGTCACCCAGGCTGGAGTGCAGTGGTACAATTTCAGCTCACTGCAACCTCTGCCTCCTGGGTTCAAGCAATTATCATGCCCCAGCCCCCCAAGTAGCTTGGACCACCCAGTTAATTTTTGTGTTTTTAGTAGAGATGGAGTTTCACCATGTTAGCCAGGCTGGTCTCAAACTCCAGACCTCAGGTGATCCACCTGCCTCAGCCTAGCAAAGTGCTGGGATTACATGTGGTGTGTAATCCTGGGATCACAGTGGCATAAGCCACTGTGCTTGGTCCACTGTTACACTTTTAAAAGAATGATTAAATAATTTTATTCACCGATTGTAGGAACAATTTTTTTTCCTAACAAAGATAATACTCCAAATGGCACTAAAAAAACCCCACAAATACCAAAATGCTTAAAGTTCTACCACATGTCCCATGATCCTCTGCTTTTACCCCTAGCCTCTTGAAGAAGACCTGATTTATGACTTGGTAGTAATGAGTAAGCTAGGCAATCTTTTCCTGATGATTCACCAGCTGGTCCTGTCAAATAGCACTGTCTCTCAGCTGTCTACACTGATGCTGAATGTCTTTATACTTCACACATTCTTGAATCATGTCATCGGACTCCCTTACAGTTTTTGTGGTCAATTAGACTATATTTGCAATTTGATTACATATTCCATTTCCCAACCAAAGGACTGGCTTAACATAGTCTGGTGCTCCAGAAGGCGAGCAAATAGAATACAACCATCAGTGGATGTGAAGTTGTAATATGCAGTACCACATCCGTAGGAGATTGGAAAGCACTAAGAAAGCAAGCACGCCAACTTTTACCTCAAACTTAGAGCAGAATTAGGGAACTGGGAGACGGGTTTGCTAAAGGGTGGGTTTATGTGTTCTTTCTTAATGTTGAAATAAGGCAAAAACATTAAGTTTCTGGTTGTTAACATGCTCTGAAAAAATTTTAAGCACATTGCCTTAAAACATGATAAACTTATTTGTGCAACAATACATGCAGTATGGCTTCAAAATATTTTTTGGCTAGGTGTGGTGGTTCATGCCTATAATCCCAGCACTTTAGGAGGCCAAGCCAGGTGGACTGCTTGACACCAGGAGTTCGAGAGCTGTCTGGGCAACATGGTGAAACCTGGTCTCTAGAAAAAAGTACAAAAATTAGCCCAGCATGGTGCATGCACCTGTAGTCCCAGCTACTTGGGAGGTTGAGGTGGGAGGATCATTCGGGCCAGAGAGGTGGAGGTTGCGGGGAGCCGTGATTGTGCCGCTACACTCTATCTAGCCTGGCCAACAGAGGGAGACCCTGTCTCATGAAAAAAAGAAAAAAAAGTTTTTTATGGAGGCTCACATTTTGCCCAGCCTAAATAATTTGCCAAGATTAAAGGTGTTTTTCTTTTTGTGATGATCTTATCTTGGATGCTAAGAAAGGGAGTATAGGTACTTGAATATGCATGCGTTGTTGCTCCATATTAAGTAACAGTAATCTTGTGCTTCTTTAAGCAAGGGTTCACTGTAAAAATGGGAGGGCTGCCAAATTCCGTCTTATTAGGAAAGACAATGGATTAAAACGTTACTTGTTTTTGAGGCGCAGACAACCATTCCTGATAAAAATAAAGGAAAAGCCCTGTGGGTAGAAGTGGCACTCCCATGGACTGAAAGCTGGATCCATACTGCAGGTAAGTTTTGTTTAGCCCACAAACATTTTTAAGAGAAAAATTAAAAACAAAATGAGAGGATCTGGCAGGATCTGGCTGCTGAACTGGGTATGTACTCTTTAATTCCAAATAGTTCTTATTATTTCCTTAATGAAAGCACATGTACCTGTGACTCTGCAGGCTCCAATTCCATGTCAGGTCACCTGTACTGTACTGAGACTGGGCTGGATTGCTGCAGTGTAAATACTACTTGCCCCAGTGATGGTTTCACGCTCAATTCGATTAGACTACTATGCATTTGATGGGCAGGCAGTAGCCAAGCCATAATTCAAGAAGAGTTATTACCATTATATCTATTGCCAAGCACTGCCACTCAGTGGGAGGATGCTCAGTTTGTCTATTCTGTCATGTGACCAAGGTAGAGGATTAGACTGAAAGCTGGAAGGGAAGGATGAATAGTTGGAGTATCTACTTCCCATAAAGAACAGGCTTCTGTCTCTTGGAATTTTTTATCAGTTGTCCTAGGTGTCTTAGAAAATACTGTGATAAAGAGTACCTCATTTCCTTGCCCTCATGCCTTTAGCTAACTCAGGAGCCACTTAAACGACTAAATAGAGTCTGCCATATTCAAGTACTCAACATACCATTTACAAATAAAAGGTAACTGCTTAGCAGATGGAATACTGGCAACCACATGAAGCCAACATACAGATGGTTCAGAAACTTGCTTTCCCACATTTGGAGAATCACTGCCCTAAAGAAAGATTTATCAACAGGTGGTTTTTAGATGGCAGATTTCAGCTTAGAGATGTGCATGCCATTTAAAAGTTCCTGTGTGTGCTAAGGATTAAGGCAGTTAATCAACGCAGCTTAATCTAATCAATGAATTGTAAGGGAAAATTTCAATGAGCTAAGAGTTCAGAGAGACAATGATAAACCTCACCCTCAACCAAGGAGGCCAGAGCAGAACTGAGATCTTTGATTGATAGATGTATACATTGCAAATGACATGTCAAAAATAAAAACTCACTCAGTGAATTCTACTTTTTCATTCCAACAGTTGGAAAGTTGGGGAAACACACCTACATAACAACTGTTTATTACTAAAAAGGCACAAAACTAATCCAAACTCAATTCTACTCCTTAATGTAGCTACTTGTTTTTTTAACAGCAATGCCCAACAGAACTTTCTGTGGTGATGGACACATTGTATCACTGAGCTATGCAATAAGTAGCCATTTGTGGCTACGGGATACTTTAGCATCTGAAATGTAGATAGTCTGACTGAAGAACTCAAGTTTTAATTTTAATTTAAATGAATTCAATGTGGCAAGGCTACTGAATTGGACAAGGCAGATTGTCCACAGGTAACTAAACAAAACGGTACCTGGAAAGAGAACATGGATAGAAGCTATCATCATTTCTTTTAAAACCATACTGAGATATATATATATATATATATATATTTTTTTTTTACATGGAATTTTGCTCTTGTCACCCAGGCTGGAGTGCAATGGTGCAATCTCGGCTCACTGCAACCTCTGCCTCCCAGGTTCAAGCAATTCACCTGTCTCAGCCTCCCGGGTAGCTGGGATTACAGGCACCTACTACCACACCTGGGTAATTTTTGTATTTTTAGTAAACACAGGGTTTCACCATGTTGGCCAGGCTAGTCTCAAACTTCTGACCTCAGGTGATCCACCCACCTCGGTCTCCCAAAGTGCTGGGATTACAGGCTTGAGCCACCACGCCCAGTCAGTGTACTGATAAATTAACATGGGATATTACACTCACAGCACGATATAGAAAGGTAAATTTGTTTTTCTGGTAAAATAAATGAAATTTGGGCTATAAGGTTTAATTATCATTATGTTACAAAAAGTTTTAAGCCAATAATCCAATGGACCCAAGTAACCTTCTACATGTTCCATATTCCCCTAAAGGATTTAAGTGAATGTACTGACATTTATTCTAAAAAAATTTTTGTGTAAGAAATTGTCGTAAGACACCTAAAAAGCTATTCAAAATAACTATAATTGAATTACTAGTTTTAAATATCCATTTATATGGGGCATATGAAGACACTAACTTACAGCAAAACAAAAACACAACGAAGTTTCCTAATGATAGACAAAGTTAAAAAGATGCTACTTAAACAAAAGATAGCCTTAAAAATGCCTTCATAATAATAACCAGATGAATGAGGGCACACTACTATGAAAAAGCAAATTTAGGGTTTGAAAGCAAGAAATGTGATAACTCTGTCTCTTTGCCCTTCATCTCCTGAACTGCCACCTGCTCAACTTACGTTCTGAGAAAGTGATCTATTTTCTTACAAACAAGAAAGGTAAAATGAAAAGCTCATCGGTAACTATTTATCAAACATAAGTTTTGCAACTCAACTTCTTTGCATATATTTGAATCAGTGTTTCTGAAATTCTAGCTAATTATTCCTTAAATAAATGATTTATAACAGCATCTAATGGAAACATCCTAGCTAGTGAATTTGAGGCATTTATAATTCAATTACTACTGAAGGTAGTAAATGGTAAAAATTAAGGCTGAGTTGAGAAACGATCACTACAACTCACCAACCATTTGATAAGACGAAAGCTAAAAATAGAAAATGCAGTAATTGATTAATCATATTGCAAAATGCTAAAATAGAAATAAAAAATTACAGTTCAGACCAATGTGAACTAAAAATATGTAGTATTATGACAATATATGTTTTAGTTAATCTATATTTTAATCACATACCTACAAGCATTTCTTTTTCTTTTCTTTCATTTTTTTTTTTTTTTTTTTTTTGAGACAAGTCTTGCTCTGTTGCCCAGGCTGGAGTGCAGTGGCACAATCACAGCTTACTGTAGCCTCAACCTCCTGGGCTCAAGGGCTCAAGCAATCCTTCCACCTCAGCCTCCTGAGTACCTGAACTACACAAGTATGTGCCACCCTGTCTGTATAGTTTTTTTCGTATATATAGTAGAGATAGGGTTTTGCTATGTTGTCCAGGCTGGTCTTGAACTCCTGAGCTCAAGCGACCCTCCCACCTTGGCCTCCCAAGGTGCTGGGATTACAAGCATGAGCTACTGTTCCTGGTCAGTTGTTTCTTTTGATGATGCTACCATACACAGAGACAAAGATAGGAAGCTGTTGTTGGGTACTAAACATACTGACTTATACCTAGGAGCCTGAATTCTATCTCAAGTTAGGGTTAATGTCCTTAAACACTGGGACCATTTGTCCTAAGTGCATCATAGCAATTCTAGAGTAAAAAACAAAACAAAACAAAACAAAAAACCCCAAAAAACTGTGATCTAAACAAAGGGGTTGGAGAACTAAGGTACAATACAGTTTTTTCCATAATGTAACATAGTTTTTAACATAATAGATTTCATGGCATCAATTCACTAGTAAACGGAAGACATTCAAACAAATGATAGAATTGCAAACTGGGACATATATTTGACCTGTAGTCTACCTTTGAGAATTTAAGCTACATGCAATGGGAATTTAATCACCAGCAAAAAAGATGAATATATAAAAAGATTTTAGCACTGGAAATTGAACACAAGCTAAATATTCATCAATGAAAACTGGTTAAGCAAATTATGGTACAATGGGATGCAAAAAAATGATGTGGTAAAAACTTTACCTGCTAATAGAAAAAAGATGTTCCTATTAAATGAAAGACCTGGTTATTGAATGGTGTATACAGCCTCATTTCATTTTTTATAAACAAATGTTTAAACACAAAAATGTTTTAAAACCATTTCTACCCCCTCCCCACATGCTGCATTGCAGAAAACTTAGAACACACCAATTAAGAGTATGAGTAAATAGGTAGAATTATGATTAATAATCTTTTTGCTTTCTGTATTTGGTTTTCTTATATTAGGCATAGTTTGCTTTTTAATAAAACAAGAAAACTTTAAGAAAAAAAAAATCTTTTATCCTTTTAAGTAGTGAAAACTTAAAAGACTGAAAAAATGCCTGTGAAGAAATGCTTTTTAGTTTGAGAAAGAATACAGTGTTCTTGGTATTGTATGGTATGTTCCAATGAACTAAGTTAAACAAAAAGATTAAGACACTAAAATGGTAAAAGCTATGCATTCCTAAAACATCCTAAAATTCTGAATTTTTTTTTTTTTTTGGTTGTAAGAATCCTCTTAATAATGTATCTAGCAAAGAAAGTAACACTCAAATGAAAGCAGCCCTCCTCCCCATAAAAGTGAGATCACAACCAGTCGTTCTAGCTGGCAACCCTTGCTGGAGAGCCAAAGACTACAAAGGGAGTGGAAGAAATATGTTGATAACTGAATAAAATCCTTACCACTGAATTGAACAGATTTGCTGGGCACCTACCATATGAGGAAATAAGGAAAGCTAGAGCAGAAAAACCTACTGAAAATCACATCACTGAAAGGTTAACTGAGGACAAATTTAAACCTCCTCAATGTATACAGAACACTCAACTATTCTGTTAATGAAGAAGCTGTTCGGCATACAAACCAATCACAGCAATACCCTCAATACGGCATTTCATCTTTTCAGATAAGATGAAAACAAAACTCTTCTACATTTCTACTTAAATTAACAGTAACATTTGCATCACATACTATGTTTACCTGTATTTACACAGGGTTTCTATATTCATCATTTTTTCTCATCCTTGCAGCACCCCTGTGACACAGGCAATGATGTTATTTATTATCACCTCTCATTTAATACAGGTACTCCAAAAGATAGGCAGCTGTAAACAAGGAGGAAGAAAAGTATATGACGTTTAAGACAGAGGGCACTAGATAAGCAAAGGCATAGAAGTGAGACAGAAAGAAAGGGAGACACTGAAGGAATGAGAGCATGACTGGTTGTAAAGTGCCTCTGGCGGGTAATGAAAGATGAAGGTGGTCAGTTAAGCAGGTTCCTGGTCATGAGAAGAATTACATGCCATGTTAGGGAGTTAATAATCTGCAGAAAATGGCAGAAAATGATTTAAGAGTTTCATGTACATGAAATGGCATGATCAGATTTGTACTTTAAAAATCTTTATGGTGGTACTGAATGAGAAGTGTTGGAAGTGTGGAGTAGGGACGGGGGAGAGGATCAAGCCTATGAAACCAATTAAGTGGTTTGTGAGGTAATATAGGTAAGAAGAAACAATGGCTTGGACTAAGGTGTGGCAGAGAGAATGACAAGAAGGGAACAGATTGGAGAGAATCAATAGGATTCAGAGACAGACTACACGGAGAGGGTGGGTAGGACAGAAGTGCTGAGGGTTGACAGAACTGTTGCTAGCCCAGCAACTTGCCTTTGCGAACTGGAAAACTGTCCCTGACAGGGCACACAGCTTGAAAAGCAGACCTCAGGCTAGATATGAGCCGCAACTCATCACTGCACCTGCAGAGCGCCCCCTGGTACAGAACTCTTCCTGAAGAACCTGGTCCTTCGATCACCAGCGTTAAGAGTCAGCCGGAATTCTTGTTAAAATTCAAATTCCTAGTCTCAACGCTGGACCTCTAGTGAATCAGAATCTCTGGGAGGATGGGCCTGAGGTTCCATGTGAGCCAATGATAAAGGAAATACATAAAATGCATGTGTATATGGAAGGAGATTACTTTAGCTCAAGAAACTTCGGCTCGACATCTGAAGAATATCTACATGGAGAGGCCTAGCAGGTAGGATATAGGAGTCTGGTGCTCAGAATAAAGATTTGGCCTCACAATATAAGTTTGTAGAGTTCCAGCTTAACTTTACCAGCTTACAGAGGTATAGTTGAAGCTGTGGTAATAAAAGCAACTAAAATAAGAAGCCAGGATTGAGGGAGTTGAGTATTTCAACAAACAGGTAAATGTCAGAGTTTGAAAACTCCACTAACACCAACTGTTTATTGCCTAGATAGCTAGGTGATCGCTGGTGAGAGCAAGACGGTGGCAAATTAGAGGGCACTGAAAAAAAGCTGGGAGGAGAAATAAGAGACCCTAAATGAATTGCTGTTTAAAGAATTATAGCTTAAGGAAAAAAGGGAAAAGGTTTTTTTCCGTTGACTTTTTCTTTTAAAATGGGAGACATGAACACTTCTGATATGTTAGCTAACCATTCTTTTGGCTAATCTGCCAGGTACATAGAAAATAACTGTAGGATGCCAAGCTGATGAGTTAGTAAAACAGAGGAGAGGGCAAATAGATGCATTAAGAGTGGGAGGCTGGGTGCAGTGGCTCACGTCTGTAATCCCAACACTTTGGGAGGCCAAGGCGGGTGGATCACCCTGAGGTCTGGAGTTTGAGATCAGCCTGGCCAACATGGTGAAACCCCATCTCTACTAAAAATACAAAAATTAGTGGGCACGGTGGCAGGTACCTGTAATCCCAGCTACTCGGGAGGCTGAGGCAGGAGAATCACTTGAACCTGGGAGGCAGAGGTTGCAGTGAGCCAAGATCCTGCCACTGCACTCCAGTCTGGGCAACAGAGTGAGGCTCCATCTCAAAAAAAAATAAATAAATAAAAGAGTAGGAGGTAGAAAAGACAGAAGACGTAAGAAGTGTGAAAGAAATTAAATTGTTCCATATTCACTCTCAATTGAGAATTGAGATTTCCCAGAATATCTATGACTGATATTTATCCAATACATTTTGTTAATATATAACCTGGTAATCTAAAACTGACTTTTCTGGAGAACTTCCTAATATGCAGGAATTATATTTTATCTATACTGCATTTATTCTACTGTGTAGTAGAAATAAAATTGATATGGTTTCGATTTGTGTTCCTACCCAAATATCATGTCAAATTGTAATGCGCAGTGTTGAAGGAGGGTGCTGGTAGGAGGTGACTGGATCATGGGAGCAAACTTCCCCCTTGCTGTTCTCACGATAGTGAATCTCACATAATCTGGTTGTTCAAAAGTGTGTAATACCTCCGTCTTCTCTCTTCCTTCTTCTCCAGTCATGTAAGGTGTGCCTGCTTCCCCTTCACCTTCTGTCATGATTGAAAGTTTTCTAAGGCCTCCCCAGCTATGCTTCCTATACAGCCTGTGGAACCGTGATCCAGTCTCAGGTAGTTCTTTATAGCAATGCAAGAACCATTACAGAAAATTGGTACTGGGAATGGGGCACTGCTGTAAAGATACCTGAAAATGTGGAAGCGACTTTGAAACTGGATAATGTGCAGAGGCTGGAACAGTTTGGAGAGCTCAGAAGAAGACAGGGAGGTAAGGGAAAGTTTGGAACTTCCTAGACACTTGTTAAATTGTTGTGCCCAAAATGCTGACAGTGATATGGACAATGAAGTCCGGGAGTAGGCGGTCTCAGATGGAGATGATAAATTTATTGCAGTAAAGGTCACTCTTGCTACGCTTTACCAAAGAGACTGGTGGCACTGTACCCCTGGTCTAGGGACCTGTGGAACTTTGAACTTGAGAGTGATGATTTAGGCTATCTGGTGGAAGAAATATCTAAGTAGTAAAGTGTTCAAGATGTGGCCTGGCTGCTTATAACAGTGTGCAGGCATATATGTGAACAAAGAGATGATCTGAAACTGGAACTTATATTTAAAAGGGAAATAGAGTTTAAAAGTTTGGAAAATTTGCAGCCTGACCATGTGGTAGAAAAGAAAAGCCCATTTTCTGGAGAGAAATTCAAGCCAGCTGCAGAAATCTGAATAAGTAAAGAGGAGCTGAATAGCCAAGACAATGAGGAAAACACCTTGAAGGCATTTCAGAGACCTTTGTTGCATCCCTTCCCATCACAGGCCCAGAGGCCTACGAGGAAAGAATGGTTTCATGGCCTGGGCCCAGGGCCCTGCTGCCCTGCACAACCTTGGGACACTGCTCATGTCCCAGCCACTTCAGCTCCAGCCATTGCTAAAAGGCCCCAGATATGTCTCAGGCCTCTGCTCCAGAGAGTGCAAGCTGTAAGCCACGGCTTCCACGTGGTGTTAACTTTGCAGGTGTGTAGAGGGCAAGAGTTGAGGCCTGCGAGCCTCTACCTAGATTTCAGAGGATGTATGGAAATGCCTGGATGTCCAGGCAGAAATCTGCTGCACGGGTGGAGCCCTCATAGAGAACCTCTACTAGGGCAGTGCAGATGGGAAATGTGAGGTTTGACTGCCCCCAGAGAGTCCCCACTGTGGCACTGCCTAGTGGAGCTGTAGGAAGAGGGTCACCATACTCCAGACTTCAGAACGCTAGATTCACTGACAGCTTTCACTGTGTGCCTGGAAAACCCGCAGGCACTCAACCTCAGTCTGTGATGTACCTCACTGTATCTTGGAAGTAAAGAACTTGTTTTTTAGAGGCTCAAAACGGACTTGCCTTGTCTCAGATGAGACTTTGGACTATGGACTTTCGAGTTAATGCTAAAATGAGATAAGTCTATGAGGGACTGTTGATAAGGGATGATTGTATTTTGCAATGTGAGAAGGACATGAGATTTGGGAGGGGCCAGGGACAGAATGATATGGCTTGGATTTGTGTCCCCACCCAAATTTCAGGTTAAACTGTAATCCCCGATATTGGAGGAGGGGCTTGGTGGGAGGTGATTAGATCACAGGGGCACATGTGCCCCTTGCAGTTCTCATGATAGTGAGTTCTTACAAGATCTGGTTGTTTAAAACTATGTAGCACCTTCTTCTCTCTCTCTTCCTGCTTCTTTGCCCATTAAGACATTCCTTCACCTTCTGGTATAATTGTTAAGTTTTCTGCGGCCTCCTCAGCCATGCTTCCTGCACAGCCTGCAGAGCTGTGAGAAAATTAAACCTCTTTCTTCATAAATTACCCAGTCTCAGGTAGTTCTTTATAGCAGCGTGAGAATGGACTGATACAATAATGAAAATGTTGATTTATCACGATAAATGGAAAATAATTTGTTCAGCCAAATTAACATGGTCAAAATTATGAAGGATAATAAGTAACAGAAATGTCCTCAGAGCAAATAGTAATATAAAAACTTTGAAGTATTTTCTACTGTTCAAAATACTTACAGATACTGAAGATCCTCTTTAATATTTGAAGACATCAGTATAAAAGTATGAATGAAGGAGTATTTCATGTTAATCTTGAAACACTCCTCCCATATAACACAACCAGATTTCCTCAATGTATGGGCTCTAATTTTCAAAACAGACCAGCAATTATCATTCATTAAGTTCACGGTAGATATTATTCCACCAGTAATCATAAGTTTAGGACAGATGTTAAAAATGTCATTAAGTATATCTGTATAGCACTTCAGAAACTGGAAGGTGGTTTTAGTGTCTATTATACTTCATAGTGGCAAATAATCCTGTATTAATTCCAATATGCTATATAATTTACTTATTCTGTTGTCTTTTTCCTCCTCTCATGCAAGCCTAATGATGGTGGGGATTTGTTTATTTTTGCTAACTCCATTATCTCTAGCTACTAGAAAATTTCTGACACTCAGTAGTTGATCGATTAGTATTTATTGAAGGAATATGTTTAAAATTATGGTGAAATCAACCATAGAGCTTTCATTTTGAGATTTAGATTTATGGGTACACACAAATCATTGTTTTGCCTTACTATTGTACAACTCAGTCAGTAACAGCAAAGAGCTACCAGAAATAGATAACAACATTAATTTAACATTATTTGTAAAGAACAGACACTGTCCCCTTGTTAAAACGATAAATCCAAAGCTCAGAGTTTAATGGGTTTATTCTCCTTATCAAATTCCTAACAGATGGTATGACAAATTGAATTAGAATAATTTAAATTCACTCCAACCAGAACTGTGGTTAACATTTTGATAACTCTGCAACTTTACTTAGCTACTTTGATTTCAATCACTCATACATTTTTCATGCCTTGCCTTATTTAAAATTCACATTTAATGCTCATTTCCCATAATATGGTGATTAAAGGTAACAGCAAAATCACCTTCCAACCGCTAAAGTGCTATACAAATACAATTATTTTGTTTTTAATTTATATTTGGTAATAAACATTGAAAAAATTTTCTTAAGTTTTAATTTTGAACTGTCAACAGAGGAACATTATTTCTAAATATGTTCTAAATATTTCTAAAATGTACTACCGACATAGAAGTTTAATGCTTATTATCTTCTAAAATTCAGAAACTAGGCAGCTCAACATTAATGAACACTTTCTTTTCTCTCTCTCAGGTTGTCCCAGCATCACCTATTGAGGCTGATAAGCAAAAGGGAGCTGCTATGCAATTTCAGGATTGGTGCCGAAATCTTCACCTGTGCTCACACTGTCTGCTTCCACTCACTCATAATCCTATTCTCTCTCTTGAGAGAAAGGCTAATCAGGATAAATATGCTAGTCTGCCTTACTTGGATTGTGGAAGGACAGAGAGCAGTGTTAGAATCACTG
>NC_037670.1:44967745-45021413 GCF_003255815.1 Theropithecus gelada | reverse complement strand
ATGGAACAGAACAGAGTCCTCAGAAATAATACCACACATCTACAGCCATCTGATCTTTGACAAACCTGAGAAAAACAAGAAATGGGGAAAGGATTCCCTATTTAATAAATGGTGCTGGGAAAATTGGCTAGCCATAAGTAGAAAGCTGAAACTGGATCCTTTCCTTACTCCTTATACGAAAATTAATTCAAGATGGATTAGAGACTTAAATGTTAGACCTAATACCATAAAAATCCTAGAGGAAAACCTAGGTAGTACCATTCAGGACATAGGCATGGGCAAAGACTTCATGTCTAAAACACCAAAAGCAACGGCAGCAAAAGCTAAAATTGACAAATGGGATCTAATTAAACTAAAGAGCTTCTGCACAGCAAAAGAAACTACCATCAGAGTGAACAGGCAACCTACAGAATGGGAGAAAATTTTTGCAATCTACTCATCTGACAAAGGGCTAATATCCAGAACCTACAAAGAACTCAAACAAATTTACAAGAAAAAAACAAACAACCCCATCAAAAAGTGGGCAAAGGATATGAACAGACATTTCTCAAAAGAAGACATTCATACAGCCAACAGACATATGAAAAAATGCTCATCATCACTGGCCATCAGAGAAATGCAAATCAAAACCACAATGAGATACCATCTCACACCAGTTAGAATGGCGATCATTAAAAAGTCAGGAAACAACAGGTGCTGGAGAGGATGTGGAGAAATAGGAACACTTTTACACTGTTGGTGGGATTGTAAACTAGTTCAACCATTATGGAAAACAGTATGGCGATTCCTCAAGGATCTAGAACTAGATGTACCATATGACCCAGCCATCCCATTACTGGGGATATACCCAAAGGATTATAAATTATGCTGCTATAAAGACACGTGCACACGTATGTTTATTGCAGCACTATTCACAATAGCAAAGACTTGGAATCAACCCAAATGTCCATCAGTGACAGATTGGATTAAGAAAATGTGGCACATATACACCATGGAATACTATGCAGCCATAAAAAAGGATGAGTTTGCGTCCTTTGTAGGGACATGGATGCAGCTGGAAACCATCATTCTTAGCAAACTATCACAAGAACAGAAAACCAAACACCGCATGTTCTCACTCATAGGTGGGAACTGAACAATGAGATCACTTGGACTCAGGAAGGGGAACATCACACACCGGGGCCTATCATGGGGAGGGGGGAGGGGGGAGGGATTGCATTGGGAGTTATACCTGATGTAAATGACGAGTTGATGGGTGCAGTAGACCAACATGGCACAAGTATACATATGTAACAAACCTGCACGTTATGCACATGTACCCTACAACTTAAAGTATAATAATAATAAATAAATTTAAAAAAAAAAAAAAGGAAAAGGGAAAAAAAAAAAAGAAATTAAAGGAAGAATGTTTTAAAAAGTGAAAAGTACAATGAATATGTGTATGGATGTAAGACTATTTGATTCCCACATGACATTCTCATCAGAAGGCTCCTAGTGGAGAAAACTTTCAATAAGCATGTGGAAAAGATGACCTTTACATAGAAAGATGATTACAGGCTATGTTCGCACCATCTACAGTGTAGAATAGATCATTATTCCAGGCTGGGATTTGTGTGTCCTGTCTTTCATGCATTTACCAATCTGTGAACTTCCTGATTTCCATTTACACCATTGTGGGATTGTACACAGTCTTGATCTTGACCAAGAAACTCACTTTACAAGGCAGTTGCTCATCAGATTTACTGGTTTTTTTTTTTTTTTTCTCAATCATTTACTGTATGATCTATTAGCTCTTGGCCTTTGGAAATACTAGAATGGTTAAACAGTTATGTCTGCTGGACAGTCACAGTTGCATATTTAGGATATGGACCTTTAAATGCATAATATGCTCTGAACCATCAACCAATTGAGGGTGTTGTATCTCCCATGAATAGATGGAATTGGGAGTGACATGCCCTCAATGATATCTTATTATATGCTGGAAATATTTTCTTTCTTATCCCTAAAACACTGTGCTCTGCTCGGGAGAAGTGTTTCCATCAGGTGATACAGCAAGTTCTATGTTGAATTGGAAGGTAGGATTTATGCTGAGCCATCTTGGGCCTCACAAACCACTGAATGATCAGCCCCAGATGAGGGTTATTGTGTTGGCTGTAATGACTGACCTGACAATGCAGGTGAAACACACTACAGGATAGGAAGTATATGAAGAGAACACACCTGATACCTTGGCTGCCCCCCAGTACTGCCTTGTCAAGTGGTATACATCAATCCTATACAGACATGACCGTTTATGAATTACAATGTAGTCATTCCACTGGAAAAGCCCTAGCGAGCTAGATAATAGAAAAAGAATTATGAGAATGGAGTAAGAGTAAGGGAGTCACACAAAAATGCCTTTATGAATAGTTATAGAGAGAAGATTATAGTTTTTTTCCTCACATTTTCTTCTTTGCTATGTTGTGTGTGTATGTGTGTGTGTGTGTGTGTGTGTCTTCTCTTTTTCTCTATTTTGTATCAGGTACTGTGGTGGTGGTTAAATTTATAATTTAATTCACATATCACAGAATATTGAAATAGGATTATGACAGACTGACAGCTGTAAGAGATCCAGAACTTACAGCAGAACGTTGAATAAAATTTGGATCATCTTTTTATAAGGGAGGACTAAACATATTTTCAGCATACAGGTGATAGCTTTTGCATTAATTATGTAGCAGCAGTTTTTTAAGCCTTAACAATTTAAATAAAGTTATATGTGAATCTTGTGCAGTTGTAGGGATGAATTATATTATTTATTTTTCTTCTTCCTGAAAATGTTCTCAATCTCCTTATATTTGGGAATTGCCCATCTCACAAGTTACGGCAGAGGGCAGAGCGTCCCTTCCTCTCTCTACAGAATCTGAAAGTCAGATGCTTAGTAGCTTAGCTTTTCTCCTAGTGAGAATGAGAACATATGATGCAGGTTTGGACTATGGGGTCTAATCTCTATGGGGTTGCATGAATAATAAATGACTTGAACAAGCAGAGAGAATGGAGACTCTATTTTGAAGGTGAAGCACTATAGAAACAGTAGGACTACTAAGTTTCCAGAGGGCAGCTGCGTCAGTGGCTCAGGAGTGGCCTCAATTGTCCAAGGCTGGCATTATGTTTTGGGGCTACTTAATTTTTGTCAAGACTTCAGCTATAGTCCTGTCTGCTGTTTTACCTCTTTCATTCTTGTCTTTTTTACATACTTGGTTTTTTTTCCCTTACCTTTCTGGAGATTCAGCAAATCTTTATATATGTTCAGGGCTGCATTGTATGCTTCAAATAAATTTTTTTTTTAAGTCAGCAAGAGATTATTTCTCTTGCATGCAACAAAAATAGATGTCAAAGCAGGGAGGAGGAAGATGAAATGAGTATTCATTTCCTAGGTAACCCAAGACAGACTACCCGGAAAGAGCTCAAAATCTAAGCATAAAAAAGTTAGCGGAATAGAACACATTGAATATCTCAAGGTAGTGTTTTCTAGTAGTCAAGAAGACATATGACTACATACCTCTCTTACAGGTATAATATAAAAGGAGAAAGGAAAAGACCATAGTTATTCCTACAAAGCCAACAAGGAAAAAGAAATAATGTGCTTTGCTGACAAGTCCTGGGCTGGGAATGTGGTGCTGAGGATGGGGACTGAGATGTATGCAGATGGGCACTGGGGGTGCCGTGCAACTTTATGGCATGTTGGAAATAGCTTTGCTATTATCGAATTTTCCCAGACTTTACTAGCTACAAATCTATTTACAACAACAAGAGTATTACAGTTCCACTAACTTTTGCTTCCTCTTTCTAATGTATGGCATTGGTCTCATATCATGTGTTTTTATGAATTTCCAGGAGTCTCTTGGGTTTGTTTACATCATGGTGATGTAAAGAGGAATATGTGACATTTTTGCCACACTTTTCATTGAGAGGTGATTCAATTTTCCTTCTCCTTGATTCTGAGTTGGCCTTGGGACTTACTGTCATCAACAGAATGCAGCAAAAGTGGTGTTATCTAGCATATGAGGCTGGGCCTTAAGAGGCTGCAATTTCTGCCTTTGCCTCTTGGAATGCTCCTTTTGGGACCCAGCGGCCATGCTTAACGGAATCCATTTGGAGAGAGAAGGACCCAGCCATTCCACCCATACTGGCCAACACCTAGAGCTGATATCTGCCAGGCACCATCACAGAAGACTGGGGTCTTTATGACAAAAACCACAAAAAGAGGTTGTTATTTCATAACATACTTTAGAATGGGAGTGGGAAAAGCACTGCATTTGCTCAGAAGCATTTGCAAAAACTTAAAATTTCACACTTTGTAAGTATAAATCACAAGTCACAGTGCACTGGAACATGGGACAGTTCCAAGTAACGGACTTGCAATGTGCTCAAGATTCTCCATCTCCAACCCACCAAGGATTTTCATTTTCATATTTTTTTTTATTGTGGTAAGCTCTCTGTGCTTGACTTTTTTTTCTCTTTTAGGGTTTATTCTTCCAAAGAAGCCTCCTCAGTTACTCTATAAATAGAGTTCTCTTGTCTTACCCTATACGTTCTCCAGACATACAAAAGAAAGGCTGTATGTAGACTCAAACTAGGACAGCTTCCACACTAGGGGAATATTAGAGTGTAATATTCTAGAATTAGAATGACAGACCTCTGTTGAGTTTTCACTCACAATCTCCATGTATGAGAGAGGTACCAGAAAGTGAATTTGTGCAACAGGACATAAATAAGCTCCTGGAGATTCTTCAGAGTAGCTCATAATATATTCCCATTTGTGTAAGGAGACCATCACATCTCAGACAGATCTTTTCATGATAAAGTCAAAACACCTGAAGATGGAGGCAGGTGAACTGATACACATTCAATTCATATTTCTTTTTTAATTTAGTGACTTCGGCTAATCTCAAATCATCACGGAGAAGTTACATATATTATTCAGGGGTTACCATTTGTTACTCACATGCCAAATCTCAATGATGAGATTGTAGGCTAGGCCAGCATGGGGATGGGACTCTACTAGTATTTAATGGTACAGATTTTCCTTAGCGAAGAGCTAACTTCTCTTATTTTATGTCACCTGGACTCAGTCCAATTGTTGCATCAGTTTTCTTAACCTTTCCACAATGACAGGTTGGCTATCATTTCCTTAAGCCGTATAGTCTGGCTCAGACACTTTAATCACAAAGTGAGTATGCCATTTTCTCCCACTTTTGCTTTTAGGTAGTATGTGATAGTTCATAACACACTTTCTGTCCACTGGCAAATGTTTCTTTATCAATTACTTACTTATACTACAACTTTAGTCGATTTCGAACAATTTGATTTATATTCACATTTATAAAGAAATTTTACCACTGCTACCAATATATCTTAGCTTAGCCTATTCAGTATTTTTCGGATTCTTTGGCTGCAACCAAGGGCTGTGATCTGTTCAACACTTAGGGGAACTCAGGTGGAAATTCATATTTACTCTAAGAGTAAAACTCACTCAGCAAAGGTCTCTCCTATCAGTGCTTCTGAAACCTGGAAAATGTGAAAACCAATTATAATCATGTATTACTTTATGCAAAACATTTATTGAACATCACTATGATGCAAGCAAGCACTATAATAGATAAATGCAATGTGAAAAATATGTCAGTGCCCTCAACAGATTGGTGAGGACATGTGGACTGTAATAGTAATGATAATACATTGAAATAATTGCTGGTTGAGGTATGTGTAATGAATTGTGAAAGCCCAGAGGATTGGCATGAATAACAGTTGTGCAGAGTCAGTTAAGGCTTTAAAAAAAGTGATCTCTAACACTGATGAAGGAAATTGAAAAGGAAACCAAAAAATTAAAAAATATCCCATGTTCATGGGTTGGAAGAATCAATATTGTTAAAATACACTACTCAAAGCAATATATATTTTCAATGCAATCTCTATTAAAATACCAATGACATTCCTGACAAAAGTAGAAAAAAAATCCAAAAGTTTATATGGAACCACAAAAGACCAAGAATAGCCAAAGCTATCCTGAGCAAGAAGAACAAAACTGGAGGAATCACATTATCTGACGTCAAATTATACTACAGAGCTATAGTAACCAAAACAGCATAGTTCTGGCATAAAAACAGACACACAGACCAATGGAACAGAATAGAGAACCCAGAAACAAATTCTCACATGAACTCATTTGCAACAAAGATGCCAAGAACATACATGGGGGAAGAAACACTGTCTTCGATAAATGGTGCTGGGAAAACTGGATATCCATATACAAAAGAATTAAACTAGACCCCTATCTCTCACCATAGAAAAAAATCAAATCTAGATGGACTGAAGACTTAAGTTGAAGACCTCAAACGATAAAACTGCTACAAGAAAACATTGGGGAAACTTTCTAGGACATTGGTCTGGGCAAAGGTTTCTTGAACAATACCCCACGAGCACAGGCAACCAAAGCAAAAATGGACAAATGAGATCACATCAAGTCGAAAAGCCTCTATACAGCAAAGGAAGCAATCAACAAAGTGAAGAGACAACCCACAAAATGAAAGAAAATATTTGCAAACTACCCTATCTGACAAGGTATAAATAACCAGAGTATATAAGGAGCTCAAACAACTCTATAGGGAAAAAATTTAATAATCTGGTCAACCAATGGGCAAAATATTTGAATAGACATTTCTCAAAAGAAGACATACAGATGGCAAATAGGCGTATGAAAAGATGCTCAATAACATTCATCAACAGAGAAATGCAAATTAAAACTACAATGAGATATCATCTCATCCCAGTTATAAAAGACAGGCAATAACAAATGTTGGCAAGGATGTGGAGAAAAGTGAATTCTTGCACACTGTTGGTGGGAATGTAAATTAGTACAACCACTATGGAGAACAGTCTGGGGATGCCTCAAAAAACTAAAAATTGAGCTATCATATATGTATTAGTTTGTTCTCACATTGCTAAAAATAACTACCTGAGATTGGGTAATTGATAAAGAAAATAAGTTTAATTGGCTCACAGTTCTGCAAGCTGTACAAGAAGCATTGCTGAAGAGGGTTCAAGAAACTTACAATCATGGCAGAAGGTGAAGGGGAAGCAGGTACATCCCTCACGGCTGGAGCAGGAGGAAGACAGAGAGGGGGAAGTGCTACTGCTATACACAGTTTTAAACAACCAGATCCTGTGAGAACTTACTATCACCAGAATAGCAAGGGGATATTCCACCGATGATCCAGTCACCTCTCACCACGCCTCTCCTCCAATATTGGGAATTACAATTAAACATGAGATTTGGGTGGGGACACAAATCCAAACCATATCAACATGACCCAGCAATTCCACTGCAGAGTATATACTCATAAGAAAAGAAAACAGTATATTGAAGAGATATTTGTACTCCTGTGTTTGTTGCAGCACTGTTTACAATAGCTAAGACTTGGAAGCAACCTACGTGTCCATCAACATATGACTGGATAAAGAAAATGTGGTCCATATACACAATAGAATACTGTTCAGCCATAGAAAGAATGAGATCCAGTTATTTACAGCAACATGAAACTGGAGATCATTTTGTTGAGTGAAATAAGCCAGGCACAGAAATACAAACGTCGCATGTTCTCATTTATTTGTGGGATCTAAAAATCAAAGGAATTTAACTCATGGACACAGAAAGTAGAAGGATGGTTACCCGATGCTGGGAAGAATAGTGGGGAGTTGCAGAGGAGGTAGGGATGGTTAATGGATACAAAAATAAAGAAAGAATGAATAAGGCCGGGCGTGGTGGCTCACACCTGTAATCCCAGCACTTTGGGAGGCCGAGGCGGCCGAATCACGAGGTCAGGAGATCAAGACCATCCTGGCTAACATGGTGAAACCCCGTCTCTACTAAAAACACAAAAAATTAGCCGGGTGTGGTGGCAGACGCCTGTAGTCCCAGCTACTCAGGAGGCTGAGGCAGGAGAATGGTGTGAACCCGGAAGGTGGAGTTTGCAGTGAGCCGAGATTGCGCCACTGCAGTCCAACCTGGGCGATGGAGCGAGACTCCGTCTCAAAAAAAAAAAAAAAAAAAAAAAGGAATGAATAAGACCTACTATTTGATAGCACAGTAGGGTGACTATCATCAATGGTAACTTAATTGCATATTTTAAAATAAAGAATGTAATTGGATGGTTTGTGACTCAAAGAATAAATGCTTGAGGGGATGGATATCCCATTCTCCATAATATGCTTATTTCATATTGCATGTCTGTATCAAAGTATCTTATGTACCCCATAAATATATATACTGACTATGTACCCACAACAGTTTTTAAAAAATCAAAACAACTTTTTTTTTTTTGAGATGGAATTTCACTCTTGTTGCCCAGGCTGGAGTGCAATGGTGCAATCTCGGCTCACTGCAACCTCTGCCTCCTCGGTTCAAGCGATTCTCCTGCCTCAGCCTCCCGAGTAGCTTAGCTGCTGGGCTAATTTTTTGTATTTTTCGTAAAGATGGGGTTTCACCATGTTGGCCAGGATGGTCTCGACCTCCTGACCTCAGGTGATCCCCCTGCCTTGGCTTCCCAGAGTGCTGGGATTACAGGCATGGGCCACCACGGCCGGTATAAAAAACTTTTTAAAAAAGTGATGTCTCACCTTGGTGTTGAAGGTACAGCAGGATTTCATTAAGTAAACCTGGTGAAGAAGAGGAACCCCAGTTGTTCCAGTCATACAGGCAAGGCCAACACAAAGCAGCCAGCTGTAGGCAATAGCCACATAATTGCAGACGTGTGAGTGAGGCCACCAGTGTTCAGCAGACAGCAAATATCCGGGTGAATTCAGCTGACACTAGCAGAGGAATTGCCAGACTTAACTCAGCCTAAACTGTTTCTTATGTATTCATGAGCTAAATAAATGCTGTTGCTTCAGGCACTAGGTTTTAGGGTTGATGTACACAGCAACAGATGACTGATGTAATCATATTTGCATTTTAGAAAGATTAATAGAAAAGTTGTAGAGGAGAGATTACAGGAGATGAGAGTGATTCAGTGAATTTAGGAAACAATTGCAAGACTGCAGGAAACACCAATTGCTGTAAATCCGGAGCCTATGTACCGGAATCCTGGAACTCAGCTTCTTCCTGAGGACTTGTGAAAATAATCAGGATCCTGTCTGACTGATTCCAAAGTACAGCATCTCCTCTACCATCAGAGGCTGCTTATTTTTGCAATGTTAAGTGACTGTGCAAAATAATCCTACTGCTAGTTTGCTTACCAGGACTAGCATCCTCTTAGAAGAACTCCCAGCCAGGCTATGGCAGACTTATTCTGCAACTCCAGGGAATCTCTCTGCCCTCCCTTCTTTTTTCTACACCCCCCATCCGTTTGAATTTCCCTGTGAATTACTCCTTTGGAAAGCTTGTAGACAGCCAAACACACACGGTCTTATATGTCATTATTTTCTATTGCTCCACATTTCAATCCCTGATTCACCTTCTCCCATAGTGCTGTTCTTCTGCCTTCGTCTCTCTCTCTCCACACACACACACACACACACACACACACACACACACACACACATATGACTTACCTCTGCCTAAACGTTTTCACTGTACACTTCACTATCCCTGATCCATGGTAAAGGTAAATCCTCTGTCTTTTTATTGAGTGTTTCTTCTGTTGTCCCAAACTTCAGGCAGATTTTATTGTGCAGACACTCTTTATCCTGCAGATTTCTCAAATGTAGCCTGCTTCATCTTCTACACCTCATAAATCCTAGAATTGGGAGATGATACCTGTGTCTTTTTTCCCACTCTGCCACAACTGCTCTTCAAAGGATCAATGACTTGCTAAATGATCAAATCCAGTGGACACATTCAGTGGCATTGGATTTTTTTTAAATTACTGCCTTTTTTGTTGTTGTTCAACTGCTTTTTTACTTTGGATTTCTTTTTTTTTTTTTTTTTTTAATAGTTCCTACTTTTCTTACTTTTCTCCTTGAGAATATTTTGTTTATTCATCTTTTTCAAACTATTTATTAAATTTTAGTGTTATTTAGGGGTACATGCAAAGTCTTCTTTTTTTTTTTTTTTTTACATAACATACAAAACTTCCTTGAATGGTCTAATCTTCTCATGGCTTCAGTGACCAACTCTATGTCAATACCCTTACGTAAAGCAAAGTTTTCTGCTGAGATCTGACCCATATGATCCCTTCTGTTGGAAATTCCAAATTTAAGTCAATTCGATATGTCTTTTAAACCTTTTTCTATTTTTTTTCTCTTTTATCTCATTTAGAGGTTCTAACACCTAACAGTAACCTAAATCAAGACTTGGCTCCCATACCTCTACCTCCACCCAGTCACCAGGTCTTACTGTCTTCTAAATGTCTCTGATCTGCTCACTTATCTTTCTCTGTTTGCACTGCCATTATTCTAGTTCAAATCAATGCCATCTCATTTCTATGTTAATTGAAGACTGGGTCCTTTCCTTTTCTTTTCTTTTTTGTTTGAGATTGAAAGGTAGAGAAATGCATCTGAAAGACTAAAGGATCCCTAATCAAGGCCAGATTTTCAGTAAAGGGAAGTCGCAGAGAGGAGTCTGAGACTGAGCACCAGGCCCCGGGGCCACTGGAGGAAGTGATGATCCCAGGCATCATCTAGGTGCCCCCACCCAGTTGACATGAATGCTTCTTAGAGAGAAGGGTGTGGGTGAATCAGAAGACATCACCTACGAGGGAGTTGAAGCATTTAGGGCTCAAACAGTTTTGCTGTGGGACATCTCTGAATGAGTCACATTGAGAGAAAGATCTTCCTTCTCTGCATGTTGGAATCACTGTGGCCTGGATGAATGAGCAAGGATGCTAACAGAAGGTGGAGCACCAAGGGAAGCCAGGCCAGGTTATTCCACTGTGCCCACATTTTTGTAGATAGCCAGAGCTTCAGCCAGTAGTGACACTGATAGAGCTTTCCAGAAGGGGTCAGCCAGCAAGGCATTAGTTGCCATTGGGAATGGAAACCTGATGAGATTATAGTGGGGTTCCACTATCAGTAGCAAAGCAGGATGTAAAACGGCAAAGTACAGTAGCTGACGCTATCTGGGCTACCTCATGAGTTGTCATAATAGACGAAGTTTTGAGTCCGAGCTTCCCAACCTGTGGCAAGCGTTTATTGATGGGTTATTAATCCCCTCAGCCCTTGGGATGGCTGGGCAGAAACTTGGACAGATGGAGCCCCCAGGCCTGTTGTGTTGGATCATTTATCCTAACAGGCTAAACAGTATAATTTTCCACAGTGGTATGATGAGATAAATATTGGGAAGTACTGTGATTTAAGGATCCGCTAACCATCTGCTAGATGAAGTGACAGTTCTATTCCCTCTGTGTTACAAACTGACTGAAAGTTCACAGTTCAGAGGCTTCTCCTGCCTCCTTGGTAGTTAGATTAATGTGTACAATATATAGCTGTGTCTGCTTCAAGTCTGTCCTAAGCCAGTATTTTACTCATTCATAAAAAAATTACTCCCTTCGCCCCTAGGAAATAGATTAATGAACAAGACTGATTAATTTTGTGCCTTCATGTAGCTTATATTTTAGCGGGGGAGAAATATGATAAAAAATGAGTTATTGTCATTGTGACTTTAAGTATTCTGTAAAACAATGAAATAGACATTTTAAAGGGGAGAGAGTTGTTATTTTAAAATTGAGTTGAATTTGGAAAGCTTGATAAAGGTGAATTGTTTAAACATTGCTATTAAATTAGCTTTAAGCAAGCATCCTTAAAAAGTTAAAGAAAAATCTCATTCTGTTTCCACATTTGGCTTGCTGTACAGGGCCCTTTAAGTTCTCACGTAACTTTAAAGAAACAGAAACCTGAAATCATAAACCATTTTTGTTATGGCGGTGTATATATGAAAGACAACAGGGAAAAATTCTGAGCAGATCTGTGATCAAGTAGACCTCAAGTTGAATTGACAAATTAATGTTACATTTTACATGTTTTCAATTAAAATACAATGTTTAAAGTACATTTTAATGATTTTCAGATTTAACTAATTTTCTAAAATTAACAAACTGCATAAATTGCTTTGAATAGGAGAGCTTCTGTCTTAATTTGCTCAATAAATGCTTATTGAGCCTCAATCATGCCATCAAAACTCTGTTTAGGGTACTCTGAGAGATGCAAAAATGAGACAAAAATCTCATTTTGATGGGCTAGTAGTTTGAATGAGATGAATGCAAAACACTCAAAGGTAGTAGGTAATGAGACAGACAATGCCTTCCAACCACTCGCCTTTCCTCAAAAATACTAATTAACATCCTCAAATACTTCTCAAAAGTCTTACTTGTAAGATTTTATTCTAAAAATTATGAACCTCTATATATTGTCTGAATTAGCTTTATCCATCATTATCATCTAATCATAAATCACTCTTCCAATAAAAGTACAAAGCAGTAGCCAATACTGTAATGTTTCTAAGATGTTAACAAATGCACCTTAAATGGGTCTTATATTTCATGTAATTATCTTGACACTATGTCTGTATAGGACTGACAATTCTATTCTAAATAATTAACTAAGGAAGGAACGGAGCAGCTTCTAAGGCCACTCAACAGCAAAACGACTCACTCTGAATTCCCCTAGCCCTTGTCTCTAATGACACTTCACTGTCCTTAATTATGTGCTTCCTTTCATAGCTCTTCTGTCTTGAAAGGGCAGTTACCATACTTTAAATACAAAAACTCATGACTACGATAGATTTCTTTTTTGTTGTTGTTTTTTACAGTTTTCAAAATGCTTTCACATAAATTTTTCACTTCAGACTTCTGTCTTCCTTCCATCCCCTAGTTCTCCAAGCCAGATGGAAGAGTCAGCTGGCCTTGCTCCACTCCCAGCAGCCAGTTTTAACTCATAAATCTCTCTTTCTCCTCTTTCCTTTTCTATGATCTATGTTTTCATTTTTTAAAATCCCTGACTCTTTAAAAAGAAGCTTTAGTGAGGTGTAATTTGCATATGATAAACTGAGCATGTGTAATGAGTACAATTTGATAAGCTTCAACTGAGGTATATGCTGGTGACAGCATCATCAGTCTCAACGTAAGGAACATATCCATCATTCTCAAAGTGTCTCTGTGCCCTTTCAACCCCTTCCTCCCACCTCACATCCCCAGTCACCTGCTGATCTAGGATCTGTTCCAGATCCCAAAGTCAGGCTGAGCGGTAGTAGACAAGGAACTGTGGAATGTTCCCTCAACTCCCTGTTTGCTTACCCTGTGAGGTTATCTAACTAGTTGGGGACTGAATCAGGGATCAGCTTCCTATTTTCTGCCCAAACCTCACAAACTGCATGAATTGCAGTGTTCATGGTGCTAACCATGGAAGAAAGCAACTCCGAGAAAGGGGTTGCTTATCAAATGGTCCAGGAATGTGCCACAAGGGAAGAGGGTACCATTGGCTTAAGAGCTACATGAGGGGGCAATGAGGAGCATTTCTGAATGGGTAGGTCAAGCCAGAGGAACATATGTCTAAGCTTTGGGACTTGAAATCGAGTTCTTTTTAAATTAAGAAGTTGCCCTATGAAAGCAGCCAATAACTCAGGGTAGGGGGTTTATGGAGATTATATAATAGCAGTAGAGGAAAGATAATATAAAGTAGGGATGGAAATAAATAGAAATTTATGTAGCTTGTAAAATTATATATGAGCATTGGAAGGAACCTTAAGAATCATCTAGCCAATGCTCTGATTTTAGTGTCCTAAAAACAAAGTATGCAGGGTCCTCCAGTTCACTTGTGGCAGATCTGGAGCTAGGATCCAAGCCTCCTAATTTTGATTTTGTAGGACTTCTTTTCCTTGTAGAATTAATATTGCTATAGACAATGCCTAAGAATATTAGGCTCTGCTAAAATTAACTGCTCTGTTTGGTAGTGAGATCCAGAAGTTTGAGTCTTGGGATGGTGGTTACAAGTCCTTTTTCCTTAGTGACTAGGTGAAAAATATTCCCCAATAGCTCTTGATTAGTCCCCATATCACTGGAACAAGGAGTTAAAGATTTACCTTTGTAGATCTTTGAGAATAAGAATTGTTTCACACTGTGCTGATGATATTATTCTAATAATGTTGTATTAGAATTGTACAGTATAAATTATTGAGCTATGTCCGACATGAAGTTATTTTTCGACTTGTGCAGACACAGTTAAATCATAAACCATGTATGTTATAATGGTGTGTACATAAAAGACAACAGGGAAAACTGAGCAGACCTGTGATCAGGCAGACCTCAAGTTGAACTGGGAAATTAATATGCATACCCTGTCTATGGGGTAGAAAATGGAGAAATCATATTAATATGGTCTATGTTAATTTGTTTCCTATGGCCATTTTTCTGTCCTCCACATCCCTATCATTTCTAATCTGACCTCGTAGGCCTATGAGCTGAAATTCACAGTTTTTTCTTGTTTTGCCTTTCCCTTTTCAGCTTCAATTTGTCTCCTTTCCTGACAATAGGTCACACTGATTCACACAAAACATTTATTGGAAACCAAGAGGAACCTGTTTATTGTTTATATCTTTTTGTTTTAAAAATGTGTGTGTACATATATACAAAATATATGCCTCTATGTCTATCTATACATATATACACATATTTAAATGCTTTCCTATGCTGTCCATAGCTAATTTTGTTGTTTACTTTGGTATGATAATTATTTGCAAAATACCTCTGTGAATATCCTGGTAATGTAATGGGCTTCTCTTTTAACCATTAATTTTAATCCTACTATATGTAGAAAACGGAAAATCCTGTGTTCAAATTGCCTGTGCCTTTCCATGTGTACTCACACTTCAATATAGTCACCACCAAGAATAATGAAGTAAAAATCCTACATTTTTTTCACGCTTAGGGAAGATGGCATGACAAATAGCTACTTTTCTTTCAGTTACCTCTAGTTATAAGGCTCGGATAGCATTTGTAAAGCATTAAAACATTTCCAAGTTTTCCAAATGTTCTCATTTTGTATCCTGGCTTTCTTTTTTCAGTGTTCTCTGGTGACTTCTTTTTTCAGACTCGTACTTTTCAAGTTCCTCAGGGCTTCTCTTCTTTCTACACATTCTCTTGTGATTTAACCTATTTCTATGGTTCTAAATATGATCTTTTAGACTTAGGAGGGGTGTCCAATCTTTTGACTTCCTTGGGCCACAGTGGAAGAAGAATTGTCTTGTGTCATACATAAAATACACTAACACTAATGATAGCTGATGAGCTAAAAAAAATTACAAAACAACCTCATAATATTTCAAGAAAGTTTACAAATTTATGTTGGGCTGCATTCGAAGCCATTCTGGGCCGCAGGTTGGACAAGCATGTTTTAGATAATAACTCCAGTACTGACTGTGCCTACAATTTCCAGACTGATATAGCCAACTGGTCACTTGACATTTCTATTTAGATATCAAAGGAGGCATCTCAAACTTAACATGGCCCAAATGCTTACTTTCTTGTTCTTCAAATCTGTTCCTCACTCATCTTCATTTCAGTAAATACTCTAGTGCATCACTTCCCCAAATAACTTAAACTAAAAATCAAGTTACTGTTTATGTCTCTACTTTTGTCATAATCACTTATCAGATCCTTTGGACACAACCTCCTGACTGGTGTTCATTCTTTGATGCTTCCAGTTCTACAATCCTTTGTTCTTGTAGAGTCAGTATGATCATATCACACCTGTTTTTAATTCTCTAACCGCTGCTAATCGCAATTAGAATAAAATTCACTCCTTGCTCTGGTTTATCAAACACCTTTAGATTCAGGCTATCTTTACTTCAACTAATCTCACAGTACTGGTCACTAGTTAATATTTTTCTTATTTGTTGTCCCCTTTTCCCATTTTTCAACGTGTAAATTCCATGAATGCAGATTTTTATCATCAGTACCGCGGCACTTTGTAAATGCTCTATTTATCTATCTATCCTTATTAAATAAATGAATGGTGTGTTAAGCTAAGTGAAGTATAAAGCTAAGTGAAGTATCGCCCCTAAAGAGCAACTATAATCTTAAATTTTCTAAAAATGATTACTTTGCTTTAATCTCTATTCATGAAGAATTTACTTTTATGATGATAAAATAACTATAGGGTTCTAAAGGCCTAAGTGATTTCAGTTGAAATGATTCTGCTTTTTCATTTTTTTATTGATTTGTTTTATTAAACAACTGACCAAAATAATGTATGTCAGATGGGATAAATTCAGAACTCCCAATGGATGACATATATTCTTTTTAAAACCTTTTAATATCTTTTAATATCACATACTTTCTTACAGTCACTGGATGAGGTCCACAGACTGCATTAAATTCTTATAAAATATGGCGTTTCTACTGAAGGAGGATAATTAATTTGAGGAGTTTAAGGGGAAAGTTAGCATATTGTCGCACCGTTTTCTGGAAGAAATTATCTGTGTGCTCAAATGGCCAATTAAAAGCTGTGACAATGTCTGGCAGCTAAAAAACAAGGAAAAGTCCCTACCAACACATTTCTACTCATTTTTTACTATTTTAATGGCCTCTGCCAATACCAGAGGGTCCTACCACATCAATGTGGCTATAGAAGTAACGTCACTGAAGAATAGAACACAGTTGAAAATAGACTTGCCTAAGAATTAAGATGGTTTTTTTAAAAAAAAATAATACATGTAGATTACAAATAAAGCACTACTAAAGCTAATGGCTGGATATTTAGAAAATGCATTCATCAAATAAATGTGCATTTCCTGTCATCTTGAACAGTGATGTTTCCATTAGATGCTTATTCTTTTACCTAGTTTAAGTTGTCTGTCAGTTTAAAGTGATTTCATTAATCATTTTATGTTTATTATTTGATGTAAAGCAACATTCTTCCCCATAGTTATATGTTAATTTCATCATCAGTTTATGTTTGTGCAAGTTTACACAATTCTGTTTGGATGGTTATTTACTTCCTATATGAGATTATTGAGATAAACAAGCTGCTTTCGATGCTACAGATTTAGGGTTTAACATCAAAACGTCGGACTGAGCAACACAGGAAGTAGCCAAAACTCTTTCATGCACAAGATGGCTTATGGTAGCATATCACAGGCAGCATAGACTTATGCAAAACAGTGAATGAAAGGTCTGCACGAGGAGCTCCTTCAGATGTTCCTATCCTCAGGCACATACCCTCACTGGATGCCATGGTATAAGACCTAAAATTAAAGCTCAATATTATGTCCTACTTTGACATTTGGTGAAATCAGGAGGGATCATTTGTCCTAACCCCAAGTTCCACTTCCCACTCTGCTCCTGTGGATACAGTTCCCCAGGCAAACAAACCTTCTTATTAAGGAGACTAGGTGCAATTCCTGCTTATTCCTAAGTAGTAGGTTTCAGTTCTATCCAACTATCTTAGTCCATTTGCTATTATAACAGGATAGTATAGATAGGCTAATTTATAAAGAAAATAAATGTATTCCTCATTGTTGTGGGGGCTGGAAGTCCAAGAGCATGGCCCTAGCATCTAGTGAGGGTCATTCTATGGCAGAAGGGCAGGCAGCAGAAATAAGCTTGCATGGCAGAGAGAGGAAATGAGGGCTGAATTTCATTCTTTTGTCAGGAACTCATTCCCACAATAACTAACCTGCTCCCCAAATATTGGCATTAATTTATTTATAATGGAGGAGCCCTATGACCTAATAATTTTCACGGCTTCACCTCCCAATACTGTTACATGGGCGATTAAATTTTGGCATGAATTTTTTTTTTGGTGGGGGATGGCATTCAAACCATGGCACCAGCCCATGGAATTATTATTCAAGCAAGCCATTTCTGTCTCCCCAACAAGAACTGCAGGGTACCTCACCCTTTTGATACTACAAAGCCTGCTTCCCATAGCCCTAGGCCATTCACTGTATTCATGAATGACCTTGCATGTCACGTGATGTTGTGTTCCTCTGGACTGTATTTGTGAGTAATAAATGATTGTCAATATCGTAAGTCCAGTTTCAGTTATTGTATGTTTGGCCATCCCCATAACCCTAAAGTGGGAATCTCTCCCTCATCAGTGGGTGAATAGGAGATGATTAAAACAGAGCCTCCCCTGCCATTCCCACCCACCTTGTGCTTGGCCCTACACCAATATATTGCTACTCAATGTCTTTGGACATTCTGATATGTCACTGTGGACCTTGTGCTTAGAAATATGTCTTCCTCTATCTGTGCTCTGAGGGTAAAACATGGCATTCAGAAAATAGCGTAAATCATCTGGTTCCATATGCTCAAATATATTTTAACTGTGACAATCTATTTGACTATCTATAGAAAAGATAACTACCTTAGTTCTAACACAAAAGTAGGTTAAAATTTTAAGATTTAAAAATTTTCGTGGTGAGAATGTTATACTGTCAAACAAGTCATTGGTGGAAATCTGGATCACCTGAAAACACACATAGGAATAAATGGCCTGCTTGGCACATAAATGAACCTCTGAAAAAGTTTAGGACATTTGAACTGGTAGAAGAAAGGTAGAAAAGAGAAACTGAATAATGTTCTGAATAAATAACAATAACTAATATTTACTTAGCACTTACTATATACTGTGATTTCCATGCATTTTCTCATTTAGTTCTCATAATAAACTTATGAAACTATTATCATAGATTACAAACAAAGCAAAAATAAAACTCCAAGATGTAACAAGTTAAATAAGTTAGCCAGGGCTAGAAAGTGGGGAATATAAGGTAGGAGTCTACCAATCTGTCTAAATCTAGGTCTGGGATCTCAAAAAACTTCCTACCTTTCAGTAAATATACATGCATGTGCATCAGTAGTGAGGTGCATAAATCTAGAATGGTACAGTAATTTGCGGCTCCAACACCCACTAGTTGTTTAGTCTTAAGCCAGGTGCCTGATCTCCCTGAAATTGTTTTCTCTTTTATGATAAACAAAAAGCTAGCAAACAAAGTACTTTAGAGCACTGCTATAAGGATTTACTGAAACAGTGTAACTTAAAACACATGGAATGTTTGTTGTGCTTATTTCTAATCACTGTTTTATTCATTTAGTCACACATTCAATAAATATTTTCTGATCTGTTAACATGTGCTAGCTACTGTTATGGATACTTGGATTATGTCAAGAAAAAAAATCAAATAATCCTACCTTCATCCACATCTTACTCCATTCATCAGATAAACTTCAAATGAATCAGAGTCAAATATAAAATATAAAATCACACAATAACTAGAAGAAAATATAAGTAGTTTTAAAACCTAAAAATAAGGAAAACGTTTCTCACTGTGACTTAATATTCAGAAGCAATATAGAAAATTGATTACATTATTTTAAAATTAAATTGTATTAATTACATTTAATTAATTGATTGATTGATTTTTGAGATGGCGTCTCGCTCTGTCGCCCAGGCTGGAGTGCAGTGGTACGATCTCAGCTCACTGCAACCTCTGCCTCCCAGGTTCATGCGATTCTCCTGCCTCAGCCTCCCAAGTAGCTGGGATTACAGTCACGCACCACCATGCTCGGCTAATTTAAAGATAAAAAAAAAATCTGAAAACTTTTGTATGGAAGAAGGCACCAAAAACAGCATAAAAAGAAAAATAGCTGACAAAAATATTGGTGAGGAGAATATTATGTTTTAAAGTTGATAAAGCAGCAGCGGGTTTAGAGAGGATTCACTCCAATTTTGAAAGAATTTCCAATACAGGTAAAATGCTATCAAACAGTATCCCATGCTACAGAGATATCTTTCATGAAATGAAGAGTAAATTGATGCAACAAGCTTCATTGTCTTATTTTTAAAATATGCAACAGTCTGTGGTCCCAGCTATGCAGGAGGATAAGGCAGAAAAATCCCTTGACCCCAAAAGCTTGAAGTTGCAATTAGCTATAATTATGCCACTGCACAAGACAGCAGGATTCCATCTCTTAAAAAAAATTGCCACAGCTATTCCAATCTTCAGCAACCACCACTCTGATTAGTCACCAGCCATCTACATTGAGGAAAGATGCTTCACCAGCAAAAGGATTATGACTTGATGAAGGCTTATTAACGGCCAGCAAAAGGATTATGACTTGATGAAGGCTTATTAACGGGTTTTAGCAGTAAAGTATTTTAAATTATGGCATGTACATTTTTTAAGAAACAATGCTGTTGCACACTTAATAGACTACAGTGTAGTGCAAATATAACTTTTATATACACTGGGAAAACAAAAAAATTGTGTAACTTGCTTTATTGCTATATTCACTTTATTGGGGTTGTCTACCACCAAACCCACAACATTTTTGAGATATGCTTGTATTCTGATAGGGATTGCATTGACTCTGTAGATTGCTTTGAGTAGTAGGGTCATTTTGACAATATTTATTCTTCTAATCCATGAACATGGGATATCTTTTCATTTTTTTTTTGCATCTTCTTCAGGAGCGCTTCATTTTGTCACACACAATGATATGTTGCTAGGGCTTACTATCCTCATATGATAGCAGAAAACTCCAATTTGTTATTTCTTAAGGAGCTGAAAATGGCATGTAAAAAATCTTTCATAAATTAAGAGGATTATTAAATTTACAGGTATTAATGCAAATCATTCTTTAACTCAATGCTAGTAAAAATCCATGATGCTCTGGTAGGAAAATATCAGGTAAGAAAGAAGTCTGAATCCTAACAGAAATGACGATAGATTCAGGAACTCTCACCAGACTCTACAGAAATCCTGGAATAGTCAGCTCCTACACATTAATGCCCTGTGCAGATAAAGAAATTGATGGTGAAATGAACTCTCACAATGCCACTTCTATTCTGGTAGACTTCTATACCATAAACATGTTATCCTTCGTGTCAGTCATGAAGCGACTGAGTCACATGTGCCAGGATTTAAATCAAAGATACGTACAGGATATGTAAGAGATATAAAGGGAATCGTTAATTTAAATACACGTTAACTGGGGAAAGAGAGAATGAGGAATAACGATGATGGATATACATATATATATTTTAAGGAATAATGAAAATGTTCTAAAAATACAATGTAATGATGATCGACCAGTTCTGGATATACTAAACACCACTGAATTGTGTGGCTTTTAATCACATTAAAAGGATGATTCTTATGGTATTTGTGGTGTCTATATACACATGAATAAATCTGTTATCAAAAAAGTAAAGCAGGGATCTATAGGTAAATGGTAGATTTTCTGTCTGGAGCAGAAAATGTGCAAGATGAGCCTGGATCCATTGGTCATATCAGAGAGTGAGAAATCTATTAAAAATCTCTGTGTTGTACCATCAATATTTAGAAAACAGCTTGAGTATGCTCACACTGATCAAAGAGGGGGCAACTTACACATCAGTAAGAACATAACTGAAATAAAGTAAAACACATAAAACATGTCCAAGAATTTACAATGCAACTAAAAAAATTCCTCATTAATCATCGAATAAATCTCCTATGGTTATATAACCAGTTACCATATTTTTTTTTAGCTTAAAACAGCTTTATTTACTACTCCACAGCTTCCATGAGTCAGAAGTTTGGGCACAGCTTATCTTTATCTTCTGCTCAGAGTCTCACAAAGCTGTATTTTAGGTGCCAGTCAGGCCTGGCTCTCATCTGTCTTGGTCAGTGCTACTGTCATTTGAGATCTGTGGGACACCATCAAACAGACCAACATACACCTGATGGGAGTTCCTGAAGGAGAGGAGAGAGAGAAAATGGTGGAAAGGGTAATTGAAGAAATAATGGCTGAAAACTTTCCAAATGTTGTGAGAGACAGAAATCTACACATTCAAGAATCTAAACAGGCCGGGCGTGGTGGCTCATGCCTGTAATCCTAGCACTTTGGGAGGCCGAGGTGGGTGGATCACGAGGTCAGGAGATCAAGACCATCCTGGCTAACATGGTGAAACCCCGTTTCTACTAAAAATGCAAAAACAATAGCTGGGCGTGGTGACGGGCACCTGTAGTCCTGGCTACCAGGGAGGCTGAGGCAGAAGAAGGGTGTGAACCCGGGAGGTGGAGCTTGCAGTGAGCCCAGATCGCACCACTGCAGTCCAGCCTGGGTGACAGAGTGAGAGTCTCAAAAAAAAAAAAAAAATCTAAACAAACTACAAGTAGAATAAACTTAAAGATTTCCACAACTCAACACTATATGATCCAACTGTTGAAAGTCAAAGCAAAGGGAACCTTGAAAGCACAAGAGAAAAATGACTCATCCCATTAAGGAAACTTCAATAAAATTAAGTCTCTGGTATATTTGTTATAAAAATCCAAAGAAAGTACAATTGTATACTTATAATTTTAGAATGGATTAAATGTTATTGTAAAGGGGATGGTGTATGGTGAGGGTGTGCAGTATTCAGTAAAACGATCAATAAAATGTATAACTTATATATCAGAATACCCTCTGGAGCAAGGAGCAAAGAGAAGGAACAGACAGCAAGTTGATATCTGTCTTAATCTGTTTTTTTTTTTCTCCGTTTTGGTTTCTGGTTCATGATGGTATATCATCATCTCTTACACATGTGTCTACTTATATGCACATATTACATATTCATAAAACATTCATGTGTAAAATTAATAGTTTCGTGTTTAATAATGGCAATGCTATAGAATTTATTGTAGACGTTTGAAACGATAATTCTTTTAGCTCCCTAAAATCAAAGTGAAACGTTTTCTTTATCTAAATAATTAGACCCCACTTGGTGGTTTTATGCCGTTTACTTTTTCTATGTGGAGCCAATTATAGCCATATAAGATGTATGTACTAAGATTTTTGAAATATATTTAAGTTTTTAAAAATCTATTTTATATTTTATTCGATTTTTTGTCACTTGCTGTATATTCTGTAGCAATAATTTCTATTAAAAAAGAGTTTAGTGATAAAAATGTTGATGGGCTTATTTTAATAAAGTTCTACCATATAGCACATACTCAGAATAATTTTTATTTTGATAAGACTAGATCTCTTATTGACATTCACTACAAACCTGACAAAGACGAGATTTTTTTTTTTTTTTAACTATGTACCATTACTTTGTGGGATTGCTTTTGGTTTATTGTCCTGTTATTCTAATACTGAATTGATATTTTGCATGACGAGTCTTATTAATTTGCCAGAATTATTCCTCGTGGCAGCATCTATTCAGAATGCATTGTAGAAGCAGGTAGAGGGTTAGCGGGGAAGAATGGAAGTAAATAATTTAATGTATTAAAGAGGAAAATGTGATGCAACAGCACCAGACGAAATTCTATCAATTTGAATAATAGACAGTGAAAGTTCTTGAGTTCTTCAAAACATTAGTATCTTTGTAGTAGGGCTTTGAGAATTAGGGTTGACTGACCCTAACATCATCTGGCATTCGTTTACCTTCAACAGATCCTCAACTAAAGCAGTTTAGACAGAAGTAGAAATCCATTAAAAATTCTTTGCAGGAGGATATTTATCAAACTCTCCCTGTGGACCACTTCTCCTGGGGAAATCATATTTGGATAAGTTCTGATAATACAAAAATGGTGTGATGTTCCTGGAATATGGCTGATAAATTGCTGGCAGTTGCAGTGCAGAAAATATATGCATGGTGTTGGGTAATAAATCCATCTTTAGTATTCTCTCTCTCTCTCTCTCTGTGTATATGTGTGTGTCTGTGTGAGTGTGTATGAGCAATTCTAAAAGAGACTAAATCTGTATGACTGATAATTTTTTAAGCAAAACATATTTTGGAAGGCCAAGAAGCTTGTTTCTTTCCACAGATTTTCACTGGAGCAAGGAGAAGGAATAGAGGGCAAGTTGATATCCATGTCTTAATCTGTTTCCCATCCCCCCAGTTTTGGTTTCTGGTTCATGTGATCATGGCTATGATGATTAGTCAATAACACAGGTATTTACTTAATCTCTGGGTATTACAATTTTCTTATTTGTAAAGTGGTAATAATAATAGTATCTTTGTTGTAGGGTTATTTTGAAGACAAAATTAGATAATTATTACAAAATGCTTAATGCCAGTCTGGCAAATAAGAAGTGCTCAATGAATGTTAGGTATTATTACTACTCCTAGTGGTCATTGTCATCCACATAGGTGGCTGGTAGAACTGACTCTATCTTCTCTCAGCTTTTGTGCATAATTAAAACAGTTCTTGGCCAGCGAAATGAATACTAATATAGCTTGAGGTGTTTTAATTCTTTAAATACAGTATAGAGTGGGTCTGTGTCAATAAAAATAGTTTTAGAAAGTCAGAGGGATAACAGGGCTGATTCCTGGGAACTAACAGTGCACCCTTACAACCAAGTCAAACATTCAGCACTCAGTGGAAATAGCATGAGTAGTCATAATAGATTGACCATAGTAACAGGCATTAACCAGTCTGCTTGAAACAATCTGTTCTTTAAATCAGCTGAAGGAGGTACAAAGTCAATGTGTAAAAAGATGTATGATATTACCTCCAAATTTCAGTTTGGCAAATGCTTTTTTCCATTATTCGAAATAGATAGATATGTCATGGTTTCCACTAAAGAATGTTATTTATTTCAATTACCTATATTCATATTGAATCCTTTCAAATACTGAAACATATTGAAGTGGTCTTTTTGATGTGCTACATCTGTACCCTTATTTATTTTATTAAGGGGCAACCATAAAAAATACTACAGACTGGGTGGCTTAAACAACAGAAATTTATTTATTGTGTTACAATCCTGGAGGCTGGAAGTCTGAGATCAAGGTGCCAGAATGGTCAGTTTCTGGTGAGGTCCCTTTTCTTGGCTTGCAAATGGTCACCTGGCTTGCAAATGGAGGGAGAAAGAGAGGAAGACAGGGAGAGAAAGAGAGAGCAGAGACAGAGAGAGAGAGAGAGAGAGAGAGAGAGGAGAGAGAGAGATTGAAAACAATCTGGTGTCTCATCTTATAAATGCCTTTATAAGGGGATAGTAAAGGGCCCTGCCATCATGACCTAATTCCTCTCAATGGCCCCAACTTCCTACATACTGGGGGTTAGGGTCTCAACATATAAATTTGGGGGGGACACAAACATTCAGTCCATTCAATATCTTAGGTAGAAAAAGTTTCATAAATAAGCAATATCACAAATTATTTGAAACAGTTCAATATAAATCTATTCTCATAACTTTGGTATGCATTGCAATTTATAAACATTTTGTTTAATGTAACAATAAATTAGAATGTCGAAAGTTGACTTTGGGTAAATATTTAATTTTTCTCACGAGGAAAGTTTACTCCTGGCTCCATTTTCTCCAGTTATTTTCATCCTATAATTTAAGTATACAATATTTGATCTTCCCATTATCTTTGCTTTAAAACTTATTTTGGACACTGGTTTTTTAATAATGATGAAAGTCATAGCACCACCGTCCTTATATCATTGCTGGGTATGCCTCCTTGCCGTCATTCATTACTTGTTATATAGATGACAGAAAGAGCCTTGTAGCTATTCTTTCAGTTTTCAGTCTGATCCATCTTAAACTTATTACCAACACAACAGTTAAATTCTCCTTCCCTTTTTCCTTCCCTTCTTTTTTTTAACCCTTTTCCTCCTTTATTTCATTCTTCCATTATTTTTTATAAGAATTATCTTTTTGGCCAGGCGTGGTGGCTCAAGCCTGTAATCCCAGCACTTTGGGAGGCCGAGACGGGTGGATCACGAGGTCAGGAGATCGAGACCATCCTGGCTAGCACAGTGAAACCCCGTCTCTACCAAAAAAAAAAAATACAAAAAAAACTAGCTGGGCGAGGTGGCAGGCGCCTGTAGTCCCAGCTACTTGGGAGGCTGAGGCAGGAGAATGGTGTGAACCCTGGAGGCGGAGCTTGCAGTGAGCTGAGATCTGGCCACTGCACTCCAGCCTGGGCAACAGAGCAAGACTCCGTGTCAAAAAAAAAGAAAAAAAAAATTATCTTTTTAAAAAAGTTACACAGGGTACAACTTAATTATTTTTCCTAATTCTTTATCTTCCTGTTCTGAAAATAAGTTATGTAACTGATTTTACTTGTGATCATAAGACTTGCTTTGGCTATTGAAATGTAAGAAAAAGCGGTGTATATCTATGCAGAAACTTTAAGGGCTATCTGGCAGTTTTCTGATTGTCAAAACAAAATGTAAAAGCCCTTTGCGTGCACTCACTTCTGGATTCCTCTCTATTGGTAACGCTGCCAGTTGTTTGATGTTCATTGTTTCTTGTCTCTTTTCTATGCCTGCATGTACACCTAGATACGTAATTATGTAACTTAAGTGATCCAATTCTGTGTTTCATTTAGGATGCTTTTGCTATACCTAATAGAAAATTTCTTCTGAGATCTTACATATAAATAGACTCCTTATGGATTAAAGAACTAACATGAAAAATTGTGAAATAATTAGAAGCAAATTCACATATACACGCACACACATATACTATTTGCATGGGTCTCATGCATGTCTGCATGTCTTGTATCCACTTTTATTCTGGACAATCTTACAGGAAGTTTGTATAGCAGTGTTCCCTTGTGGCAGAAAGCAGGTAAATTTGCTGTCCAGAATAATGAAGATAGTATCTGCTTACAGGAAAAAGGTTAGGCAGATTTGCCTATAGCCCCCTTTAGAAGGTTGCCATTTCTTAAGCTCAGGGCTCCTCAACTCAAACATAAGCCAATTATATGCGTCACATATATGTGTAGGCATCACCCATAGAGGTAATAGGAATCTTTATGAACATGAAGCTTACACTCATACTGCCTATTGTGTGGCTAATAAATTCTTTTGTCACTGAACTGGGAGTCTCATCTCTTCTGCCAGCATCTATAAAACTGTGTCAAAATAACTTAGTTTGCAAGTAATTCAAAATCTCAGATGTTGCTTAGTTCCTGAATATATCTGTGTCTACTATAATACCATCTGTATCAATTACCTATCTATCTCTCTATCATCTATATATCTAGAGATATGTCTGAGCAATTTGCTTTGGCAATAGGAATAATTTTTCTAAGCAAGATACATGTATTTACACAATGATGAACAAAAGTCTAGGCAGGGAGGTGGGTATAACTCTCTCATATCCCTTTTTATATGTGCACATCTGTGTTCTACTGAAATCTTTCAGTGGTTCTTCAGCGCCTTCATTATGAGGTTATCACTCTTCTGTTATCCAGGTGTACATGTGCCTCTTTGCCTGATCTCGCCGTTTTTATACTTGGATGATCTCTTTTGCCACTGTTAATTTGTGGATCTCTCTGATGCTGTTGATAAACAGTGGTGACTTCACTTTTTAATCCACTGAGTGAAAAGTGGAAGTGTTTTAAGTCAAGCTGGCATCTCATTCTTGTAGGTGCATCTCTAAGTTTGTTATCATTTCTGTGGGCTCATCTTGCTTTGCTCCTTTCCTTCAGACTGAATACGTTGAATGAGATACAATATGGGTAATAGAGACCTGCAGCCAAAGGGCCTACAAGCTCTCAGAATGTTAGTACGTGGGCTGAGGAACAAAGAACGATGGTATAGACTTAGTGTATTATGCAAATGAAAGTCTTTTCAAACTGAGTGTAGTAAATACTCCTTCTGCCATTTCTTCCCTTTTCAGCTGTCCATTTAAATCCATCATGCTGAGGCACTTCCTCCCTTCCTGAAGGTACTTTCACCTCTCTCACAAGAGGAGGAGATGCAACTTAAGTTTTGCACATTTGGGTAACATTTTAAGATTCAGCCAAATACTAATAGATCTTTCCTTTGATCAAGCCATAAAGGATTTAGAATGAGAAGTGGCATTAATTCCAATCTATCTGTTACCAGAGAGAGCTATGTGAGTCTCTATTGGTTTACCTATGATGTAAATAAACCACATCAAGGTGAAAGTTCATATAAAAAATTAAGTTAACAAAGATGTGCTTTTTCCTATTAGCCTGACTTTGATCTTGCTCATTGGGAATAGTAAATTTTACCACTGATATGACTGTGAAAAGTTTTGCTTTTTCTTGCCTCACTTGAGCCATGTTTGCATGATAAGAAAAACTACACTTACTGTAAGTAAATGGTACCCTCTCTCTTTTTCCGATTGAAGTGTAATGGTGCCAATCCTGATTACAGTCTTTTATTATTACACATGAGGAAAATGCCATTTCATCCTGGTACACTTGAGTTTTCATTTAATCAGTTTACAGGTTGTCCTTTGCCAATTCTGTTAATTTAATTTTCTAACATTTTCATGTATGCGCTCTCAGTTCCAACTGTTTCAAACTCTCAGGCTCCCTACTATGAGTTCTTGATTTTTTTTTTCATTTTCATGAAGCTTCATTCAAGTAAAATCTTACATGAAACTCAAAAGTACAGAATACGTAAGAACACAGTTGCTTCCATGGCAGCAATTGAGTTGCCTCAGCGTTACATCCAGTTATCTTTTTCCAGCTCCAATCCACAGACTGCCATGTTCCTCACGACTTCTGTCCGCTGTCTCCCGTGCCTTCATCTGGTCAATCCCTTCTCCTATATCAATTTTTAATTCTTGGAAGCCTTTTCTACCCTGCCATCCTCTCTGAGATGTCACAGCAGTCAAATCTACCTCTATCATAGGACATCACATTTATCTGTTAGAGTGGGGTCTCTCTCCCTGACAAAGGATCAGATACTGTTTGAAACCAAATATGACTCATGCATTTTGTGTTCCTCATGCCAATAATAGTACCCAAGCCATGGTAGGTGTTCAATGTAAGTGTTTTCTGAGTGAATTTATGGATAAATCAGAACTTCTGGCCGGGCGCAGTGGCTCACACCTGTAATCCCCAGCACTTTGGGAGGCCGAGGCAGGTGGATCACGAGGTCAGGAGATCAAGACAATCCTGACCAACATGGTGAAACTCTGTCTCTACTAAAAATACAAAAATTAGCTGGGAGTAGTGGTGCGTGCCTGTAGTCCCAGCTGCTCGGGAGGCTGAGACAGGAGAATGGTGAGAACCCAGGAGGCGGAGCTTGCAGTGAGTGGAGATTGTGCCACTACACTCCAGCCTGGGCAACAGAGTGAGACTCCATAAAAAAAAAAGAAATAAAAAGATTTTCTACAATGCCATCTTTGCCTTAAAGCATTTATGTTTTGTATGTTCATTTTACTCAGCAAATATAACCAACTGTTAGTTCTCCAACATCATGGAAAAAGAGGAATCAAATGCACAATATTTACCTACTTGAGCAAACTATTTTACTCAAAATAGTTAAGCACCACAATAAAGTTGACTTAGACAGAAACTGAACAGTGCCTAAGTTTGACTGTTTCTATTCCCTTTTAAAATGCTTCCCATGTACCACATAGCCCAGGAATGGGGAGCATCATCTCTCAGGTGAATGCAAATTGATATCTTAAAATGAGGCACCACTGAGTGTTTTATAGACCTTGCCACTTTCCTAGGAGAAATAATTATTTGGTACAAATTACATTTTTAGTTAGTAGCTTATCCTGTGTGAGTGTGTGTGTGTGTGTGTGTGCGCACATATATACACGTTGGGGCCGAAAGAATCTTAAGTGTAGACTATTTACAGAGTAGCAGATGCTCTCAATGAAGAAGGTAAATGAAGGCATGTATATATATATACACACACACACGCATGTTCATATATATGATATACATCATATATCCATATATATATATATAGCTTTTGTTAGGAGGCATATTATATAATCTGCTTTGGTGTGATAATCCCATAAGATGTGCTTCAAGTCCAACGCCACTATACCATGAGATACAGAAAAAAGATTACTTTCTGCTCATCTCATTTCATATTGGCATCATACTAAATTATCAGTTTTTACAATACAGCAGTGGTTTTGGCTTGCCATCCCTGTTACCAAAGGTGAATGACAACGGATGTTTTGGGCACCCTGAGTAGCCTGAAGTCTTCCTCTTCTATCCACTTAAAATGACTTAAATCCTTTTCCTGTGTGCAGTGTAAAACCAACACCCTCTTCCTTATTTATGAGGGTTTTAAAGGAATTGATGTTGTCCAGATACCTCTCATTCTGAATTCCTTCTCCTCCTGATTTCTTATTTATTCACCTTCCTATCATTGCTCCTGGGATTGTTTGCCCTCCTCTTATTTCTTTAAATGTTAACAATTTTTTTAATGTTCCTCCTTCAAAGAAATCAACTAAACATAACTGTCATGATTAGCATTTTTAATGGAAAGATTCAGGATAATGGATGAGAATTACAACACAGTCAATAACTTCAACTTGAATATGTTAAATATCGGATATTTCCTCATTTACCTACTTAGAGCATTTTTCAACAGGTGCCTTTCTCTAAGGATTCCTCCTAATTGCCAAGATCTTCCTAACTTCTCTTAAGTTACATCTTCCAAACCCCTGATTCTTTAGTCTGCAGGGCAATATCACTCTCAACCTTTAAGCTATACCAGGCCATGGAACTAACTTTGAGAAGCTAAAATGTTCATTAATGACTTTCTTAAACAAAATTGTCATTGACCTCTGAAGCAAATACTGCCTTTGCCTGGAAAGTGAAAATACATTTTATTTTTTTAAAATAACAATGATGGTATATAGATGCATGTGTATGTGTGTATATGCTTTCTTATATACCTAGAGGTGCTGGCCTTACTGTGAGAAATTGTTCATTCAGGTAGCCGTGTCTTTACCATTATGATAACTTGTATGGATGTACATCTAACTCTATTATATACACAGATATAACACATGTATATACAGTGTATGTTTATCCACAGTAAGAACACTTTCTTGCTGAATACAATTTTAAAAACTCGATTTGTCTTGGGAAATTTAGGGACCAAGAAAACCTCCAAAAAACCGCACTTTTGTCTGAAAATTACCCAGGAATTAAAATATGTATTGTCAGGTTCATTTTGCCCTTCCTATGAAACAGCATTTTGTTACACAACTTCCTTATTAAAACATTATTTTTTCTTGTATCCAACAATTTATATCCTGAATCATCTTTGTTAGTAGATCCAGAACCCCTTACTCTATTTTCCACTGTAAAATCTTTGTTCATTCCATTTATTCCATATCGTTATATATTTTGAGATTTGATCATATTTAAGCCAAAATTGGGGAAAAGTTTCAATGCATCTTTAACTTAAAAATATGGAATCTTAAAAGTATTTAAAGGAACTTTAATGTAACACTCCAGTTTATTATTTTTATAGTGTTTACAACATTTTCCTAAAGTAAAAGTGGATGACCATGATAGAATTCCCACTCACCTCCTGTTTTCTGGTTTAAATTACTATCAATTAAAATATGACAACTTTTTCTGTTATCATATTTATAGTCATATTGATGGAGATTCATTTTATTTACAGAATTATATTGATTTTGCAAGTTCCTAAAAGGTACTTGGAAAGAACAGTAATGGAATGGACGGATGCACTGCCTTGTAGATCAATCAAAGAGAATTTCATGGATTGTAAAGTGGGAACACATTTACTGAGGTCAGCATTTTTGTTCCTGCTGCTCTTTCTGGAACTGCAGCCAGCGACTTAGTACTGGTTGCGTACTTTCTGGAACAGCAAGCGAATAAGAGCACAATGCAGCCGAGTTTCTTGGCAGGGAGTCGCATTTTCTTAACTGCTTTAATTCTGGTGATTGCATTAGGTGCAGTTCATCTTTGATGAAATGCTCTCAGCCAAGACTTGGAAATATATCAAATAGGAGCTGATGCTTCATTTCTTTGAGCAGGGCACTCAGTTGCAGATACAGGCATGGATGAACTCAAGCGCAGTTGCAGTAGAAATGAAAAAGCTAACAAATAGTTGGGGTGATATTTTATTTTATTTTCTTTTATGTCATTTCATAAAACATAATGCTGCAATCAGGTTGGTATGTGAATGTGCCCGTGTGTGTGTAAAAGCCTTATGAGTATATTTGTGAATTTGTGTACATATGTATGTTTATACTCCAATAAAACCCGTGTCTGTTTGAGTCACGAATAGACTTTGTATAAGCACAGTTGAATCTCACATTCAGCAGTGTAGGTAGAAATTTTTACACTGTCTGGAAATTGCAGGCAGAAGACTGTGATTTAGGGATGAGATTGAAGAGGTTCAGTAATGAAGGACTAAGCAGAGAGAAGGGCAATTGGAGAACCCACTGGAGGTAAAATTGACCTCATGTTTAAAAAAAGTGATAAAAATAAGCAAACAAATGGCAACCATCAACAAAAATGACACAGTTCCCTCTTTTGGAGTGTCATGACGGAGTTATGTGTTACAAAATTCATTAGTGAAATTTGAGGCATGAAAGTTCATGGCCCAAGTAAACTGGGGGCAGAGACTGGGTTAATGGAAAGGCTACGTAACCATTAATGGCTCATCCCAAGCATAGCTGATCATGACCTCCACTGTGTGCAGTGGAATCCTGGGAAATTTAAGAGTTACTCTCTGGTATGCTGAGACTTTGCAGGCCCATTCAGAGAACTTAGTAAAACAACATGGTTACAGGTAATGGCAACAACTTTTGAAGCTAAAATCACCCAAGATATTTAGATATATATTCCAGGCTGTTAGTTTAATGTTTGCTGTATGTACTATGTAGTCTTTTCTGTTAATTATATTTGTTAACTAATTTTTAGAAAGAGTACTCTATTTGAATGTTCATAACTGATAGGGAAAAAGGTGGGAATGGGAATGTCAAACTGTACAAATATTTAATGACTCTAAATATTTGGGAGAACTGAGGAAATATCACGTGGACTGTGGTGCTAAAAAGGACTGTTACCTAACTGAGTTGTTTGTCCTGGTCCATTTCCTCATCCTTATCTTATTGCACTAGTCCATCTTCTGCCACTTAAATTCACAGAAACAAAATGCAAGTAAATGTCTTTCTTTTTCCTGCCTTCCCAGACTGATTTAATAAAAATGGCAAGATTTCTAGGAAGAGAACATCTTTTTGGAGTCCATTCCCTGAGCTGAGAATAAATGGAAAGCTTACACAGGAATTGAAGAATTTGAAAACGTGGATAATATTTGCTCCTTGACCTTTGGATGATTTACTTAACCTCTTTAAATGTCAACTGCTTTCTTACAAAATGGGAGGTTAACTTAATAATCCCTGAAATTTAAAGATGTGTAACATTATACAGAGAGGGCAGTGGTAAACTTAGGACTGCTGCCCTTTCTATATGATGTAATTTTATATGAGACAAACCTGTAACGCGTCTAATGGACCACTGTTTACAGTTTGACTTACCCGCCTTACCAATATTTCCTTTTAACTACATCTCATAAATTCATATGAAAAACCCTTATAGACCTACTCCACATGGGGAAGGAAACCTAGGAAGCATGAAAAATGAATATTAATTTAATTAAACTTTTCTATAATGGCTCACTCTCTGTTCCAGAATCTGAAAAGTCCCAGGTACCAGAAAGCTGGAAAAAAGATAGAGCCAGCAAATGGGACTAACAAGGACTCTGCTTTCATAGTAAAATACTCAACATCCTTGCTGTTTTTAATAATGTGGGAAGTTGATAATGGTGATGGTACTGCTGGTGTGTTTGTGTGTAGGTGCGTGTGGTGTATATAATTACATACATATAATTACTTTCAGAGCTCTTGCATCTTGAAAAACGCCCATCTGTTTGGTGACGTTTTATGTTGTGGCACTTTCCTCACATTTGAAAATGCGAATTTTGATACAAAGACATGTATTTTTTTTTTTTGTTTTTTGTTTTTTTTTCCACACTAAGATTCAGAATGTTCTGGCACAGATATTTCTCATTCATGTTAGATACCTACGTTCAGTATAACATTAGCTGTTTAGATACCATCAATAAATAGAATTCTTTTTATATAGGAGTTACTGGGTGAGTCCAACTTGAAGTTGAGGATATTTTAGACAAAGACGAAAGCATAGTGTAGATAAATGCATCAAGCATAAAAAGGAAAAGATCAAAGTGAAGAAAAGAAAAGTAATGGAGATAAACCCAGAAAGGTGGACTTGGAGTAATCATGGGGACCCTTGAGCTTTATTTGGTAAGTAAAGGCTAAAGTTATTGAAGGTTTATATGCAGGAAGTTTGCATGATCATTGCACAGCTTTAGAAATAATTCAGTAGAAGTATACAAAATTAAATAAAATATATAAATACTAACAATGTGGAGTGAAATTAGGAAGACCATTTTCATAGCCCTTTTAAACATGTGAAAAAAGAAAAAATGCACCACTCCACACACTGCAGTGAAATGAATGGAATGAACAGCAGTAGAGAAAAGATATTCTGAGTGTCCAAATCTTAGTGTCTAAGACAAAGTATTATCATTAGAAATGGGCAACACAGAAGATGATTGGATTTGCTTAAGTTTTTAAAGGAAGATGATGAAATTTTGCTGGAAACTGAGAATTGGGGTTGACAGCATGCTATACACGTGACACTTCCCTCCAGGCATTTGGAAATGCCTAGAGAAGTTAAAGCTTGAAACAGAGATTTGTGTGGTGGCTTCACAGGTGTGGTGGCTGTAACCCTGGAGGAGATCCCTTGAGAAAGAATAGGGGGAAAAAAAAATAATAATGTGTTGTGGGGAGAAACTCCTACATTTGTAGATGAGCAGGAGAAATAAGCCAGAGAAACAAACAAGCTGCAGGTAAGAATCAGGAAGCATTTCAAGAAGCTACATTGACTCTGATGAGGCAATGTGAAGGTTTTGATGGCAGTCCTCCAGGTATTACTGATTACTGTGAACTGACCTGTGCTTCACTTAAAACCTGAATTCCTGTCCAAATTTAAATGTTGAACAGATCATACAATGGAGAATGTTTAATGAGTGTTATAAGGAAGTGCCCCCAAAGAATTTGGAAATTACAGAAATATGTTTGTCTTTTGTCAATAAAACAAAACAAACAAAAATCAAACCTATTGAAAATAGAGATCATATTCTTTGGCCTACGTAGAAAAATGTAACTAAAGGGTAAATGGATTGGTTTGTAAAGAAAAGGTCCTTTTAGAGAAGCAAGCTTTGGAATTTCAGTTCCAGCATTGTCCCGGGAGAGAGATGCAACATTTGAGGGACTCAGCTCATTCATGAGCAAAATGTTCTCTTTTGTGGGCAGAAATATTTCTTTAGGCTTCATCAGAGCAAAACACACCCATTTAAATCCTTGAGCTTTGCTTTAATTCTGTGCCATTGATCAACCTACTGATCCAATTATTGGCTATGAGTATTAAAGAAAGCATAGGAATTAGAAGTGGTATTTTCTACAATGTTGGTTTTCTATAATGTTGGTATTCTTAATTGTACATCTATTTTATGAGAATTTAGTTAGAGTCATTTTATCACTTATTTCTGGGTGCAGTGTTAAGTCCTAGTTTCTGGTTTTAAGAAGTTGAAGAGAAGACTGCAGATTACGGTAGACCAGCTTGGGTCATGTTACCCTGAGAGACCACTTTGGATCCATTTCCATTGGACTTACCTTTCTTCTCAACTTTTTACCATCCATTTTCTATCCCAACAATTTTCAAATCTGGAGTTCCCTGGTGATCAAATGGTCTTTTCTTACAAAACACGTATTCAGATCTGCCAGGAGAACCATCAGGTGTTATTCTATTTTCTGACAAATATATGCAGACAATAGCTGGCTGCATGCCTAGAGCAGTGTGTGGTAAACACGGTTGACTGACTGACTGGGATCTGCTTTGCATTTGATGGTTGCAGAATACTTTAGTGCTTTGTGCATTTCTATCTTTGGGTTGCTCAGATATATAAAGCCCTAAGAATTTAGAATCCCAGGATAATTATATTTCAGAATGAGAAGACATAACGAGCCATAGTTTAGATTCTACTAAAACCAGAGTATTCAGTAATTTTTATAGACCAGTTAATTTACTCATCTTCCTTTCTATATTTGTTTTCTCTTTCAGTGACTGGAACTATTGTTTTCCAGTAAATCCTAGAGGGAAACACTCTGTAAATGAATTCATAGTTACATAAATACAGTATTTGTCAGGGCATGAAGTGCTAGAAGCCTATTTTCCAGGTTAAGCACCATAAATTAATCCATACATAATGAGAAATTAAGGAGTAGGAATACTGTAACCATGTATATACACACATTCTGCTGAAGCATTTGTGTCAATTGATTGATTTTTCTTTAAATCCAATATTTCTCCAGTATCTATTTTTCTAACATCTGTAACACCATAAATAATAAAAATGTTTCATGATTTTAATTATTATGACAAGCATGCTTTTCATACAGAGAAATTAATTTCCTTGTCTATTTCTGTCAATGGGTATAATTAAAAATAAATTGTGTTTAAAGATTTTTTGTATGATTATAGGCATGAATTTTGGGGCAAGATGGTCTGAATTTGAACCCTAGTTTCCTCAAATATTAACTGTGTTACTTTGGGCAATTTACTTAAACTCAATAAGTCTCACTTTTCTCATCTATTAAGATGGTAGAATAATAGCTCCTAGTCCCTAGTGTTGTTGTGTGAATGATGTAAAATATATAAATCACTTAGCATAGTGTCCAGAATATATTAATGCTAGGTAATAGTTGGTCATTATTATAACTCAATGTGTATTTGTTTAGGTATTCAGATATCTTACAGAGATTTTTCAGAATAATAACATCCTAATTTATGAAAAATTACTTCCTGCTACTGAAAATTAATTAGGCTGTCCTTTTATAAAATTATAAATTCACCATTTATTCAGCATAATTGAATATCTCTTTCCCCATCCTTCTACATTGGGGTATTATAATTTCATTAACTTTTCTAACAAAACAAAGTGCTTATATTGAGACAGTAACATAACCAACATTTTCAGAACTTGCAGCATTGGTCTAGTAATTTACAGTTATCCAGATTAATTTGAAAGATATTTACATGTAATTAGTAGGATTTCTTGTATTTGTTCAATAGTATTATCTTTGATTGGATAATAGTACCCAAGGCTTGGTATACATGTTTATACATAAAGCTTATTTTACTTCAAATTTCTGGGATCATTGATTGTAAAGGGAATCATATCAGAGTTATTTGATATCTGAGAGGATAATTCTTTATATTTGAAAATTATTATATTTTATTGTGGCACTTATAGTACATTTTTTCTGTTAGCTTCTTAGCCTAAAGAACTGAAATACTATGTAGAATATTGTGTTAGGGTACAGCAATAAGGGAATTTGGTTTTACCATTGAGAGAATTTGTACAGCTTGTCCCAATTATCATTCTTGATTTTACATATACAACTAACCTTAAGGCCTCATTTACATGAAAGTTGGTTCACTTTCAACCAGTGTACGTGTCACTTGCAATGATTTCTAGTCTACTTCATGCAAAGCAATTTCAGTAAGTGCTTACCTTGAAGTGATTTATGTTCACACAAAGACCACAGGGATTCCACTTACTGATTCCATCATACAACAAGCTCTCATGTAACTCTCTATTTCTCTAGAAATAATATTTTAGATAATTGCATCAGGCTATATTGTTTAAAATGTTGAATCTGTTTCTCACCTCTTCCTTGGAGGTTATAAAAATGTAACTGTTTTTCCTCCATTGTATGAAGATTTAAAAATTTTTCTTTCTATGGTATCATTGAATTCAGGAGGGCAGGGCAAGTGAATTTAGGAAGAAGTAAATACTGATAAGTTCTATAAGGTAAACATAAAAAGCCTCAAAGAAAGCAGGTTATATTCAGAATCACATTAACAAAGTACAGGTTCAAAACAGTATTATTTTTATATAAAAATTACAAATTTGATGCTTTGAAAATAAATTATTTGTATGTCAATTATAAATTATAAATGACTAATTTCAAATTTAAGTTGTTATTCTTTGTAGTAATGAATCTAGAATATTAATCTTTACCTTGTTAGAAGCCTACTTTTATTTACTACAAATACATTGTGCAGTAAATAAAATGATCAAGTCAGTAAAGCAGGACATTTCAACATCTCTGCTCATTAGAAAGCAGCATTCAATATGATGTTGAATTCATCTTTAACCTATATGTGAAAAGATGGCGTGATAGTCATTTAAAAGTTGTTTTTTTCCTGAATGCTTGGTTACATAGAATAGAATGGAAGGTGGGCTGTTAAAATGAGGCAATAAACTATTTCATCCAGTGTCAGTGTGTTCAAGAAAGAAAGCTTGATATTCTGTCAAGTGTTTATGAAATATATTACTGTGTTTCTAAGACTTCATAAGAATCTCAGAAGCTTCCAGTTTGAAGCCTGAGAATATGGCTTGAGTTTGTTCATGGGTCAAAGAAACCAGATTATGGTTATTTTTCCTTTCACTTTGTGATGATTTCACTGATGACTGGGAAAGATTCAAATCTTTTACATAGATGCATGTATGTACTCACACTCACACATGTGCAACAACTTTCTCATGCCTCCAACTCAATACGGAATCAAATTGTGCACATCAAGAAAGAATCCTCTGCACATCAGGAAAAGTGGTTTTTTTTTTTTTTTTTTTTTTTTTTTTTTTTCTTTCTGAGACGGAGTCTCACTCTGTCACCCAGGCTGGAGTGCAGTGGAGCAATCTCGGCTCACTGCAAGCTCCACCTCCCAGGTTCAAGCGATTCTCCTGCCTCAGCCACCCAAGTAGCTGGGACTACAGGTGCCCGCCACCTCGCCCGGCTAATTTTTTTCTTCTTTGTGTGTGTGTGTGTGTGTGTGTGTGTTTTTGTATTTTTAGTAGAGACGGGTTTCACCCTGTTAGCCAGGATGGTCTCCATTTCCTGACGTTGTGATCTGCCCGCCTCAGCCTCCCAAAGTGCTGGGATTACAGGTGTGAGCCACACACTTGGCCTGGAAAAGTTCTAAATATGAGTCTGAAATTTCATTACTGTACTGTACCTGATATGGTTTAGCTTGTGTTTCCACCCAAATCTCATCTTGAATTGTAATCTGAATTGTAATACCCACGTAGTGGGGGCGGGACCTTTTGGGAGGTGATTGGGTCATGGAGGTGGTTTCCCCATGCTGTTCTCATGAGAATGAATGAGTTCTCACCAGACCTGATGGCTTCATAATGGACTCTGACCCCTTTGCTCAGCACTTCTCTCTCCTGCTGCCTTGTGAAGAAGGATGCTGTTTGCTTCCCCGTCCATCATAATTCCAAGTTTCCTGAGGCCTCCCCAGGCATGTGGAACTGTGGGTCAATGAAACTTCTTTCCTTTATAAATTACCCAGTTTCAGGTATTTATTTACATCACTGTGAAAACAAACTAATACAGTACTTACACATTTTTTACTGATATCTCTCATCTCTTTTATTTCAAGAGAAGTGGCTAATCTGAGTCCTTAGTATCCCCTTGTAACCAGTATTGTAAAGAAGAATATTTTGTCATCCACTCTTTTTCATTTGGCCCCATAAAAACTATTTCTGGCTTGTTGGCTTTTCTAGTACTTCTGACTAATGTTATTTTGATCAAACCTGAAATGTCTACCTTCTCCCATTGCGATTGTGTTGAGATCTTGGAAGATGGTGAAAAGTGACTTTTTTCCAATTCTGTTTTAATCCTTTTAGCTTTACCTTCTTGGCCTTATGTACTCTGCTTGGCAAAGAGAAAGGAGCTTCATGTTCTGACCATTGCAAAAGAGTTTTAATATTTTTTAAATATGCTACTATTCTCTAGGGCTATTTTGCTAGAAAGGTTTTGACAGTTGTTTGAGTTCCTCCTCTTACTCCTGTGTTTGGACTTAAAGATCACATGGAAGAGTACACTTGGTTAGTAATGTTCTGGTTTGGTTATGTGTGTACAGAGAAGAGGAATGGCCTACTCGGCAGACTTGGCAAACTATTCTCTGGAAGATTCCTGGTCATTGTGGAAGTAGCTAGAATCTACCACATTCGAAATAGCACCCTTCCCCTCTCCAAGTGCTAGTTGTCCCCTTGCTGCTTCCTGTTTTCTGGTTCTTCCCTATTCCAGTTGCATTCTTAAGCCTTGTCTCTGTCAAACAACTGCCTCAAAAGTGGCTAAATCTGCTAAATAAAAAGACAAGATCTTAGAGAAAGTAATTCCTCTTTTTAGGTGTGGCTTATAGACATAATCTCTGTTATTTTCTTATCATCGTAGGCAGTTCTCAACTTTTTTGGTCTTTGGCATGTAAGTTGTGGAAGATAATATTGATTGTTTTATTTCAGGGATTGGCAAACTTTTTCTGCAAAGGGCCATTTAGCAAATATTTTAGGCTTTTTAGGCCATCCGGTCTCTGTCACTTCTACTCAACTCTGCTGTTACAGTGTGGAAGGAGCCGTAGACAGTAAGTATACAAATCAGTGTGGCTGGAGTGTGCTAATACACAGCTTAGCTAATAGTTTCTCCCTTCATTCTTTTGAAACCCAGTTTTGCTCAGCTGGTAAGTTGATGAACACATGGTTAGGGAAGTGGATTCCTCCCTAAGCTCAAGGTGATGAATCATGATTGATTTAAACAGTCACACCAAGGGTCACCAGTTGCCAGTGATTGGTTTAGGGGTAATTGTACATCTCATTTCAGGCTATTAAAACATAAAAGGAAATCCAATGGGTCTTCTGGTTTATGTTATGTAGGAGCAGTCCACACAAGGGAAGCAGGTCTTTAGGCACCTACATCAAGAGGATGCGACTATATGACATCTATTATCACAGGATGATAATAGCAATGATTTGTGTGAACTTCAAGTAACTCATCATGACATCTCCCAAACTGCAGCACACGTTGGTACCACCTTTATTTTTGGTAGAGATTTTTATATTGAAGAATGAATATTTTTTATTTCATAAGCAATCACAACTCACAGCAAAGATAAACCTTATGTCTTTGGAAACTTAATTAAAAATGCCATGAAAACCATAATTAAAATGGTATCTTTTGAAAAGATATCCTTGCAAAATAACTAAATACTTGTTTCAAAATCTCTTGGGAGTATAGCACTTCCATTTAATGTAGTTTATATGTATTTTTTTTTTAAGATAGAAGAGAAATGATAGAATAAAATTTAATTAAAAAGTTGGGGACTTGGGGGAGAATTTGTATGTTTTATAGAAGTTTAATGTACTTATGTACATGCATGCAGTATTCTTTTTTTGGAAATGGATACAGTACAACCCATATTGAGTCATTTATGAGGTATAAGGTCACATAAGCCAGCCTTCAAATATTCATATTTATGAAAATTATTTCCTTCTCCATGATTCCTTCCTTATATGAAAAGTATTACTATATATTTACACTGTACACATTTCATTATGTCTTAAAACTCCATACAATTAGGCAGTTTAGTTGCTGATATAAGAAATCTGTCTATTAACCCAGAAGTATCTTTGTCTTTCCACTTATCATCAACATTCAAATGGAAATTTATTTCAAATATACCCCACATTTGAATCTTAATTCAAAATATTGGCTGTCAAAAAAAGAAAAAAAGATCAGATGGAGCCCTTTTTTAAACTTGTTTGCTAACCATGGGATAAAGACACCAGTTTGGCTGTTTTGCCTGGAGTAGCTTTGCCCTTAAGAACTGGCCTTCCTGCTTTCTAATTAGAGAGCTTATTTTTTCCCTTGCTGAACATTCTGTTTGAATTTGTTTGCCTGTCCTGTTTAAATTCTTCCTGATTTGTAAAAGTAAAACATAACCATCAGAGTTAGGTTTTGGATTAGGCTTTAATGATATTTGAAGGGAAAAACAAAAGGAAAACTGCTTTTCAGATGAATTGCTCTCTTGCCTTCTTTTAATACTATTTCATCTGGCAATACTTGGCAGGCATGAGCAGTCTCAGGAAAAGGGGGTTCACACTGAATGGACCATCCTCACACATACACTCCTGATGCCTAATCTCTGTTTCTCCATGAGATGAAAGCGACTGACTGTCCTTGATAAATACACACAATTGCTCTTGTAGCACTGCTAGTCAGGGCAATAGATGTCATAGAGTCCTCCTAACTGTATCTATCAAATATTTACAAGAAATTTGGGGATTCTTTTTTAAAGGAAGGTGTTTCATGGGTCTATGTGAAGATCCTTCTTTTGCATGTAGAGAACACCCAAGGTGTAGTCTTTCAACTTTCCAGAGCTGTTTTCACTCTCTGTAGTCTCAATAGGCAAGAAGAGTCTCAAACTTCTATGTGTCAAGTTACATCTCAATGATAATATCAAATTAGTTTCACATATCAAAAAATGTAAAGTTCCTTGAGGAGAACTGCACCTGTTTTGTAAAATTTAATTTGACTGAGTGGCCTATGTGACTGTCCAATAAGTTAAGTTGTCCTTTGATAGGAAACTGGCTAACCAGGACGAGTCAATGCCTTAGTTCAGGCTACCATAGCAAACTACTGTGGACTGGGCTGTGCATAAACAATAGAAGGGTATTTTGTACTGTCAACAAAAAGAGTCAAACTCTGTAAAATATTTGAAGAGATTTATTCTGAGGCAAGTATGAGTGACCATGGCCCATGACACAGCCCTCAGGAGGTCTTGAGAACATGTGCCCAAGGTGGTTGAGATGCAGCTTGATTTTATACATTTTAGGGAGATATGAGACTTCAATCAAATACATTAAAGAAACACATTGATTTGGTCCAGAAAGGTGGAGCAACTTGAAGCAGGGGCTTCTAGGTTATAGGTAGATTTAAACATTTTCTGGCTGACAATTGGTTGAGTTTATCTAATGACCTAGGATCAATAGAAAGGAAATGTCTGGGTTAAGATAAAAGATTGTGGAGACCAAAGTTCTTATTGTACATAGGAAGCCTTCAGGTAGCAGGCCTCAGAGAGGATAGATTGTAAATGCTTCTTATCAGGCTAAGGTCTGTGCTGCTGTTAATGCTGGAGAGGTATACTGAGGCATGTCTGACCCCTCTCCCCATCATGCCTCAGTATGTCTGACCCCACTCCCCACTCTCCCAGGTTAAATTTTAAGAGTGCCCTGGCCAAGGAGAAAGTCCATTCAGATAGTTGGGAATTTCATTTTTGGTTTGCAGTACAGTTCTGGAGACTGGTATCCCAAGATCAGAATGCCATCATGATTGGGTTCTGGTGATGGGCCTTTTCTGGGTTGCAGATTGATGACAATTCCCTTTTCATGTGGGAAAAAGAGGGCCAGGGAGCTCTCTGATGTCCCTTGTATGAGGGCGCTGCTCTCATTCAGGGGAACTCCACCTGCATGACCTAATTACCTCCTATGATATACGTACACAGTTCCTGGCTCATAACTGCCACACCCTTGTTATTTCTCCCCAGGGCAGGCCATAGAAACTAAAAATAAAGTCTCATCATTTTCACCTTTCTGTCTTGGGACTGGCCATAAAGAAATTCTCTGACCTGGCCAGCGTGGTGGCTCATGTCTGTAATCCCAGCACTTGGGGAGGCCGAGGCAGGCGGATCATGAAGTCAGTAGTTCAAGACCAACCTGGCCAAGACGGTGAAACCCCGTCTCTACTAAAAATTCAAAAATTAGCTGGGCGTAGTGGTGGGCACCTGTAATCCTAGCTACTCAGGAGACTGAGTCAAAGAATTACTTAAACCCGGGAGGCGGAGCTTGCAGTGAGCTGAGATCGCACCACTGCGTTCCAGTCTGGGTGACAGAGCGAGACTCCGTGTCAAAAAAAAAAAAAGAAAAAAAAAATCAGAAATTCTCTGACCTACCTTGTCTTATGCTAGGTCAAAAGATTCCCCATTTCAGAAATTCTTCCTCATATCCAGGAGGAAGAAATGCTGCACAGAGAGGCCAAGAAGAATCTGAACAGACAGGCCTTGCTGGGTTTCCCCCTTAGCCTAGTATTAGATCATACTCTTTTTATCCAGTCACATTTGTACACAGTTGTCCATACTGCAATCATGCCTATCCAATGAAGTTTCCATAAAAGGCCCAAAAGATAGTGTTCAATGGGCTTCTATATGGCTGGACACATAGAGGTTCCTAGAGTATGTCATGCCCAGGGAAGGCATGAAAGCTCTCCACCCCTTTCTCCATAACTCACCCTTACATCTCCCCATCTGTATCCTTTGTAATATGCTATACAGTAAACTGGTAAATGTGTTTCCCTGAGTTATGTGAGACACTTTAGCAATTTAATCAAATCCCAAAAACGGGTCATGAGAACTCCAGTTTTAAAATGGTCGGTCAGAAGTTCCGGAGGTCCCGACTTAAACTGGTGTCTGCAGACGGGGAATGGTCATGTGGAACTGAGCCCTCAATCTGTGGGATTTGATGCTATTGCCAGGTAGATAGTGTCGAAACTGAATTGGAGGACACTCAGCTGGGGTCCACTACAGAAGTGATTGCTTTTTTGGTATGTGGAGAAAATGCTCCATACATTTGGTCACTGAAGTCTTCTGTGTTGACTGTTGTGGTTGAAAGCAGAGGAAAAACAGTTTGAGGGTTTTTTTTCAGCTCACACCTCCAAGTGCCTTACCTTCGAATACCATCACATTGAGGGTTAGGATTTTAACATGATTTTGAGGGGATACATTCAGTCCACTGTAGGCAATATGTATATAACTCTGTGTGTGTGTGTGTGTGTGTGTGTGTGTGTGTGTGTGAGAATTTGTGTATAACCTATCAGTATTAGAGTGTAGGAATTATTTCTTTTGACTTTGGTAAAAGAGGTTGTGGAATAGTTTGGGACACGTTAACAATTCATTGAACAGATAAAAGTTATATAATATGCAGAAGCACAAAGCCAAACCAGGGTTTTAGTCCGAACACTGCAGTTCACTGGTGGTTATGCATCTGCAGGGTGATTACTTTCTATAGTGTCATCTATAAAATAATAGGCTTGGAAGAATTGAATAAATCTATATTTGCTTTATATTGTTGCATATAAAATTAACTATCACAAAATTCATAGTTTAAAATAGATCTATTCATTTCCACATGGTTCTGAGTTAAGAAGTCTGAGCACTGCTTACCTGAGTCCTCCCCTCAGGATCTCACGAGGCTCGACTCAAGGTGTTAGCCAGGGCTGGGTTCTCATATGAAGCTCAGGGTCCTCTTTCAAGCTCCTTGAAGTTGTTGGGATCATTTTTTCTTTGCATTTGTAAAACAGAAGTGTTTAGTCTTCCTGGATACAGGCCAGGGGTTGCCCTCAGCTCTTAGAGGCCTTTTTCAGATCCTGGCCATGTCGCTCTGTCAAAACATGGCAGTTACTTCTTCAAAGGCAACAGGAAAATCCCACTCCAGTTTGCTAAGATGGATCTTACATGATATAACATAACCATGAGAACAGCTATCCCACCATGTTGAGATCCCTCAAGAGGAAGGATTGTTCATGGTATATGCACCAGGGAGTGGGGATCTTCCGGACTGTCTTAGAATTCTGCCCACTGTATGAACGTAGATTTGTATTGCCAGCCTATAACTATTAGCTCCAAATAAATCTTCTGACAATAAGTTAAGAGAAGGAACAGCCGCCATCATCCGCAAAGATGAAAAGCCTTGATTTGGGGCTATCTCATGGTCTTGACATTTCTTAGAGCTTTCTATTATTTGTCTTGTTACGTGTCCCCTTGAATGCAGTAGGCTACAAATAACTGATTAATTATCATTGTGATCAATACACTCTGTATTGGTTTCTATTGCTGCCATAATAAATTATAAGCAACTCCAGCAGCTTCAAAAACCCCACCTGTTTATTGTCTAAGAGTTTAATAGGCCAGAAATCCAGGCACAGCTTAGCTCAGCTGATTTTCTGCTCTGAGTTTCATGCAGCCAAAATCAAGGTGTCAGCAGAGCTGATTTCCTGTCTGGAGGCTCTGGGGATAAGTCCACCTCAGAGCTCTTTTAGAATGTTGGCAGGATTCCGTTCCATGTGACTGTAGGACTGAGGGCCCCATCTCCTTGTTGGCTATAGGCTAGGGGGTTATTTTTAGATTCCAGAGGCTCTCAAATTTCCTGGCTCATGGCGGCTTTTCTCCATCTTCAAAACCTGAATGACAGAATGAGTCATTCTCATGCTTCAGATATCTTTGACCTCCCTTTATGCCTTGTAACTTCTCTGTCTCCCTCTCCTGCTGTATCTCTTTTAAGAGCTCTTCTGCCTTTTTCACCACTTTTAAGGACTTATATGATTATATCGTGTTCATTTGGGTAAATCTATTGTAGTTTATCTATTTTAAGGTCAAAGGCATTAGACTATGCCACCCCCAAACTATGCCACTTTGGCATAAGGATTATTTTGAGCTGAAAGCAACTGAAAATCAACAGATACAGAAAGAGTTCTTTGTCCCCCTCTTATCTGCCTAAAAGCAGGACTATGTTTTATGTATATACATATATATTTACCCTTTTCTATGAATAATGTTAGGATACCATAACTACTGAAACAGATTTCCTCTAAAATATCAGTGGCTTAGCATGATAAAATCTTATTTCTCCCTCAGGTGGGGATTGCCAGTGGTGGGATGGGGTTGAGGTGGGGCAGTGCAGTGACGCTGCTTCATGTAGTCATTCAGTGCAGTGCCATTAACACCTCTTACTGGAGTCTCTTGGCCATCAAACTCCAGGCAGGAGGAAGAGACAGAGGGATGGCAAGTGAGATGTTGATGTGTTTCAGACCACAGGACAGTGAATATAATTTCCCTTTATACTAGAAAATGTAATTTAGCTGTGCGCCCAGCCTGGAGAGGAAACAGGTTTAATAGCACATAATTTTATTTGGTATAGGAAATATATATGTAAAAAGGCTTATATGTACTATACATGTTTTGCAATATTGTTTATTTACTCAGCAATACATCTCAAAGTTTTACTTCTTATTTATATCATTGTTATTTGACTACATCTTTTTTTTTATGAAGATGTCCCCTCTCCTCACACTTGTACCAGGGACACAAGAACTCTTATCAGCAAAGATGGGACATCAGGATTAGTTTGCATTAACAGATCTTATCTTCCTCTAGTTCAGATTTAGTCCTGAGCTTTCCTTAGTTTCCCCATATGCTTCCTAGTTGCTTCTCCACAATTTATCATTCATGTAAATATTAATAAAATGGTATGCCTTTTCTTCTGTTAATCCATCTAATTTTAGTTTAATTCAAAAGCCCCCAGATACAGAATTCAGAGGATAGAGGAAAATTTTTTCTTTCTCAAAAAAAGGTTAACTGTTTAATAACCTTAATTCCATCTGCTGTCCTAAACTCCAGAACTTCCCTCATAGAAATACTCAGATTAACGTTTGACTGAATAACTAAAGGAAGGAAATCTTGGGGGAGCAGCATCTTTAGAATTCTTCCTCCTACATCTTCCTAAAATTAATGAACAGAAGTTTATGGTGTGTTCTGTATAGTGTATTTAATGTTATGTATTAAATATGGGTGATCAAAAATGAGAATGATGGATTCACTGCTCTCTAACAGCTTAAAGTTGGTAGAAGAAAATGTCAAGTCTGTGTAAGATGATGCAGGTGTGTAGAGATCGTATCTCGGAAGGCTGAGCGAAACAGATGGAATAATAATAGTGGACAGGCACAAGGTCATCACCATGTAGGGCATAGCTTGGTTGTGTCCTAAAAGACAAACTTGAATTAATGCCAGGGAATTAGGGAATTGAGAGGGGCTTCTAGCAAATCTGTACTGTAAATTAGCTTATAATATAGGGTTAGACAGACATTTATTCATCCTGTTAGTACTAGAGGTGACTATTTTTTATATCTTTGTTTCCCATCATAATTGGGAAACAAATGAGAGATGGGTAAAAGTCAGGTTGAAGAGAGCGAAGTGTCACTTATATTCCTGATAAATCTGGTATAAGGAAACAGGCTAACAGGTCAGCCTTACCCAATCCCGGTCCCCAGCGTTGCCAAGCCCTCAGTTCTCCCTTGAGAGAACCTGTCCTTGCAAACTCAATGGCATGGAGGAACCAAGAATTCATGTACCTTGTGGATTCATTGGTTCCCTCCGAAGTTTCTTACAAACTACCCTCTGGAGAGAAGGAAGTGAATAGATGGTGCAACAGGCGTACAGTGAAATATGAGCTAGGAAAGAAGAGGTTCTTCCCTGTAATTCTGAAAACTTGTGACTTCAAGTAGAGAGATCAGTATTCACTCTCAACACATCTTCCAAGAAGAATGTTAATTCAAATATGACAAAACAGAGGGAAGAATTTTGAGGTTGTTAGGGAAACCTTGTGGTAGAAATACAAGGCCATTGAGTTTAGCTAAATCATGCTATTTATATAACACTTTAGTCAGGAAGTGATTTCTCTCACTGAGGTTATCAGCATTAGAAAGGCAGCCATGGAAACAATAATCCTGAATGGATTGTTGATTTCAAAGGGAGCCTTTAGGCAGCAGGTCCTTCAGTCTAGTGAGGAGGCTGCTGATGTAATTCTAGTCTTTTGCAGTCTAGTATAAATTGCTAAGCAATGCTAGATGAAGGCCACTTACAGTAAATAGCTTTAAAGTCTCCGGGTCATCATTTTGCTAAAAGGAAATCCTGGAACCAAGCAATTTAAAGGCCTTATGGACATGGAGTACTTTTATACTCAGGTCAGAAGCCAAGTGTTCCTGCTGTTTAACTGCTGTAGTGTGAGATAGTCAACAGCAATGGGAAATTCTCTGCTGAAGTATGACCTGACATATTTCTTTTGACCTTGGATGTGGATAGAAAGGAAAATCAGTGACTCACCCTACCTGGGATAATTTTTTGATGAAAATGTTTCTGAAGAAAATTTTGCACAGGTAAAAAGATACTCTTAAAGGCAGCTTATGTTCAATCAATTTATCTTGGAAAGAAAAAACATAGCTACAGTTAAAAATTAGCATTGGCCTACCAGGATTTAAAAATTTTATTTTATTTTTTCAGTGTGATTCAGTCCCACTTGTTCATTTTTATTTTTGTTGCCTGTTGACTTTTGGAGTCACATCCAAGGAATCTTTGCCCAGCCCAATGTCGTGAAGTATACTGTAAATATAAATATACATATACATATATATAGTTATTATTTGTCAATTAAAAATAAAATTTAAAAATTAATGTTTAAAAAATAATTAAATAAAAATGATCGTTCATATAACTGGTAATGCAAAATTTGAAGGAACGTGATTTTCAAGTCTACTGTCTGGGTCAATACAGTATTAATGAAGCTCAATATTGCTCATGGATTTGTTGTTGTTATTCCTGTTAAATTTAATATGAACATCGAATTAAAATATGTTTGCTTATGGTTAGCCTGTTTCATCCATGATGATTGCCATTAAACAAACCAACTCAAACTTGGTGGCATGAGAAGAGCTTTAATTGTGCTCTTTGCTTCTGTGGGTCAGGAGTTTCTGAAAGGCACAGTGGGCCTGGCCGTTCTCTGCTCTATGATGTCTGGGCCTTCAGTTAGATTTAATAGCTAGGAGGGATGTCTGGGCCCTAGTGTCATCTGATACTTGTTCACTCTCATATTGATCCTTGGCTGGCAAGACCCAAAGTCTAGGAGTGCCTGCAGGTGTGCCTATCCTTGGCCTCTCTGAGTGGCTTAAGTTCCTCACAGCATGGCAGCTTACGTTCAAGTTCAAAGTTCCAAGTTTAAGTGTTGCAGCAAAGAAGGCAGAAGTTACCTTAGAAACTATGTGGTACCACTCCCATCATTGCTACCCCTTCTGTTGATTACAGGCGAGTCACAAACCTGCTTACATGTGCAAGGACTGTGTACATATACGCCTGTCAGTTGGAGGAGTGCCAAGTTTACATTGTAGAAGCAAGGATGTGTGAGATGGAAGATACGTTGTGGGTATCTTTGAAAACACAATCTGTCATGATGTTTATGGTGTATTTATTTATTATCCATTTGAGAATATCTTCCTAGCTACAGTCAATATTGCTTACCTGCCATTATGCATTTGGTAACTATACAGAAAAACATTTTTATTTGTGGTCAAAAAAGAAATGAGATTACATATTCTGATAACAGTGATGAGAAGAACAAATGTTAAATTGAAAGGTGCAATGACACCGTAGTTATTTAGTTCACTCGTAACATTATAGATATATTCCATTTGTACATATTCTTCGTGAAGACTTTATTTCTCTTCATTAAGGCAGGTTGTGTCAGCCAAACAGCAGATGGCTTAACCATAATGCCTTTAGGCAGATGTTCTCATCTGGGTCATAACATGTGAGTAAAAAGTGCCATATTCCAAACTATCTCATCATCTCTAGTAATTACTGGATAACATCCAATGTTTACACAAGTCTTTTATAGCTGTGTATTATATTGGCTAGACCTAAGTACCGAAGGCTTGGTTTATAGTAACACTCTTTTGCTAAATTTTGGGACAGATTATATATATAACTCTGTTCAATTTTATATATACCAAATGGTCATAATCTATATAATATAATCTAGACATAGGATTAATATAATTATTATTAATTCTAACTTTCTGGGTTTACCATTTTAAAGACAAAATTGCCAAAATAGATTAGAAAACTGAAAATAAATCTATTCCAGAAAAGAAGTAAAAAAAAAAGAGAAAAGGAAAGGCAATAATAAATTGGGCAATAAGAAATATTAAGATGGTTTTATAGTGTGCTTTGAGGATTCATTTCAATCTTACAAGATTCCAAAAGGTGTTTTTTGTTGTTGTTGTTGTTTTTTTAAATGCAAGTGATTGTCATTAGTGGAACTTCCAGGACACTAGAAGCAAGCCGTTTTGAGTAGTTGTAGTGAAAATAGAAGACAATTACTACATTTCATGAACGAGAAAAATATTCAGAGCCTGGTGTACAATAGGTTTTGTGCAGATCATTTTTTCTCTTTCAATCTTGAGTACTATTAAATCATTCATCCTTTCTTTAGTCAAACTTCAGTTTTAGGAAGATGGCCCCTTTTAGCATCTGCCTGAAACTTTAAAAGTGGCAACAGAACGTGCTTCACATAAAAAGTCATTATTGATGTTGCTTTGCGAGGCGTAAGACACAAGCATAGATTATTCAAAAGACTTAATGAGAAGACCGACCTTCTTGTTAATTAGCACCTGCATCTTCCATTTACATTTTCTATTCATTTTTCTTATATTTTTAGGCAATATTATTGCTGAGAAAAATGACATTTTAAGAAAAGCATGCGACTGGGTGTGGTGGCTCACGCCTATAATCCGAGCACTTAGGGAGGCCGAGGCGGGTGGATCACCCAAGGTCAGGAGTTCAAGACCAGCCTGGCCAACATGACGAGACCCTGTCTCTACTAAAAATACAAAAATTAGCTGGGCGTGGTGGCAGGTGCCTGTAATGCCAGCTACTCGGGAGGCTGAGGCAGGAGAATCGTTGAACCCGGGAGGCAGAGGTTGTGCTGAGCCAAGATGTTGCCATTGCACTCCAGCCTGGGCAAAAAGAGTGAAACACCGCCTTAAAAAAAAAAAAGAAAGAAAGAAAGAAAGAAAAGCATGCATCAGAATGTGTATTTACTCATCAATTTTCTTAGTGTACTGTGCATGTAGGCAAATAAAAATGTGGCACATATTGCAAGTGGATTCGGTTTTTACCAACATCTGACAGCATTTTCTGGTTTTTGTTTTCAGTGGAATTCCTTAAATGTGACTCCATTAGCCAGACAGTTAATACATTTTAGTTTGGAGTAGTGGTTCTTAAATGCAGACACTCTTTACCCCCAGGGACATTTGGCCCTATCTGTAGACATTTTTGTCACCAGCTTGCGGGTAGAGGCCAGGGAGGCTGCCACACACAGTGCAATGCACAGGACAGGAAAGGCCTCCCGCCAACAACAAATTATCCAGCACAAAATGTCAATATCATCAAGGTTGACAAACCCTGCATAGGGCAAGAAAACTTGCAGAGGATGTTTAAACACAAATGTTTGGCAGAGATTTAACTGGTATATAAAGTTGCAAATAGTGATGATTTAATACAGGAACTACTTTGTTCCCCTCCACCACTATTAATTGAAAAGTTTTCTGCTGTTCTGAGATGATTTTTTTTTTCTAAAGATGCAGTGTTAAATATTGAAACCCTTAGTTTTATAGAACTTCAAATATTATTGGAGTGAATTTTTTATACCAACTCCTGACTTAATTGTCAAAAAAGGAAAGAATTTAAAAACCAGCTGATGATTTTCGAGAGCTTTCTACATTAGAGAATTACGTTTAGTATTTTGGGAAACAGAATCATCCCCCAACCTGGTCCATGCCCTAATCCTCAGAACCTGTGAATACTACTTTAAATGATCCAAGGGGCTTTGCAGATGTTATTGGGTTTAAGGACCTTGGGATACAAATGATCTATAAGTGGGTCCAGTCTAACCATGTGAATCCTTAAAATTGGAGCAGTTTTCCCAGCTGTGGCCAGATAATCAGATAGATGGCAACATGAGAAGGACTCGACCTGCTGGTGCTGTTGGCTTTGAAGACAGAGGAAGAGGACCATGAGCCAAGGAATATGGGCAGCCTCTAGAACATAGAAAAGGCAAGGAAATGGATTCTAAGAGTCTTTAGAAAGGAACACATTTTTGCGAACACTTTACTTTTAACCTGAAAAGATCCTCTTCAGAATTTAGATCTAGATAGCTGTAAGATAAAAAATGTTGACGTTCTTTTAAACTATTAAATTTGTGATAATCTGTTACAGTAGCAATAGTAAACTCATACAAGTATTTATTGCATATCTCATTTAATCCTTTCAACAATCTTAGAAGAAAGGTGCCATCATTTTCTTTAAATCGCAGATGGGAAATTAATGTCTGGAGAGATAAAGTGATCTACACAGGGTCACATAACTGGTAAGTTAAGAGACAAGGTCTCAAAGGAAGGAGAATTTAAACGCCAGTGCTCTTAGAACTGATCCCTAAATTATTTTGGGGGTAAAAGAGTATTATTCCTTTTTTTTCTCTTCTTTTCTTAACTTTTAAGTTCAGGGGTACAAGTGCAGGTTTGTTATATAGGTAAACTTGTGTCATGGGGGTTTGTTGTACAGATTATTTCATCACCCAGGTATTAAACCTAGTACCCGTTCGTTATTTTTCCTTATCCTCCTCCTCCTGCCACCCTCCACCTTCCAAAAGTCCCCAGTGTACAACCCTCTATGTGTCCAAGTGTTCTCAGCATTTAGCATCCACTTACAAGTAAGAACATTCAGTGCTTGGTTTTCTGTTCCTGTGTTAGTTTGCTAAGGATAATGGCTTCCAGCTCCAACCATGTCCCTGCAAGGACATAATCTCGTTCTGTTTTTATGGATTCATAATATTCCATTGTGTATATATACTACATTTTCTTTATCCAGTCTATCATTGATGGACATTTAGGTTGATTCCATGTCTTTCCTATTGTGGATAGTGCTGCAATGAACATACATATGCATGTGTCTTTGTAACAGAATGATTTATATTCATATGGGTAGGTACTCAGTAATGGGATTACTGGGTCAGATGGTATTTCTGTCTTTAGGTCTTTGAAGAATCGCCAAACTGTCTTCCACAATGGCTGAACTAATTTACACTCCCACCAACAGTGTATAAGTGTTCCTTTTTCTCCACAACCTCGCCAGCATCTGTTATTTTTTGACTTTTTAATAATAGCCATTCTGATTGGTGTGAGATGGTATCTCATTGTGGTTTTGATTTTGCATTTCACTAATGAACAGTGATGCTGAGCTTTTTTTCATATGCTTGTTGGCTGCATGTATGTTTTCTTTTGAAAAGTATCTGTTCATTTCCTTCGTCCACTTTTTTTTTTTTTTTTTTTTTTTTTTTTTTTTT